>NW_028243345.1:0-17734 GCF_964263255.1 Lissotriton vulgaris | reverse complement strand
GGAGATGGGTTTCTGCTTATGCAACACAACAGTATAAGCGCATGCGTTCTCACATGAAAATCTAAACAACAGGAGCAAGGGGGTAAGCAGGGAGCAGGAACTGTCTGGAGGTAAAGGGGCTACACTAACTTGTGAACCGAAGTCTGGTCTGTGATCCACCAGCTTTGCTCTTCCACATTGAGAATGTAAGCAGCCACTGAAGAAGGAAGATGCAGCCTCTGTCAGAGTGGACTAAAAAACTAAGAATAATAGCCGGCAAAGGACAACAATCACAATGTGTAGAGCAGGGTGTAAGATCATTAGGAAGGGACATGTGGGGGATTCATAACATGAAATAAACAATGGACTTGAAATTGAAAAAGATGTCACTGTGTTCCCGTGATTCCTTACCCTAGGGAGATATGTTGTGTGTACACAGTATGAGTCCATCCCACAGAGAACCCACCCAACCAGAGTTTGGCAGTTTTATGATGGACTTTGGTAATTAAATAGATATCTCTATATGTATATATTCACTAAAAAAAACTAGGTTTCAGAGATATTATAGTAAGAAATTAGCATTTAAAAAACCTTTTAAATTCACCAAAAAAAACCATAGGTTTCAATGACGTATTAGCTAGAAATTAGCATTTAAAAAACCTGAGAAATTCACTGAAATCACCATAGGTTTCAGGGACGTTACAGTTAATTTAACATTTTACTTATACAAAGCAAGATAGTTAGTTGAGCTACCAACAACTCGAGCCCCGCAATGCACTGCTAATGATGTAATTCATTACAAGACATGTCATTACATCATTCTTATGGTATCAATAGAGACTAGCTTAAATATGACCAATATTGTTAGGACTCTAGTTAGATTTGTCATGGGCACCTCGTAGGTGAGTTCATAAAGCCCTTACCCACCAACCTAGCTTCATCATCGGGCCCACCCAGTGACACCTAATGTGTCCCGGGTGTGCTGCGACGCCTAATTACAGCAGAGCTGGTATATTACTGAGAGTGCAGTGTGAGGTGTAAGGTGAAGTGTGAGTTAAAACGGCTTGGCGAGGGTCCCTGAACCCGATGGTAAATTAAATTTTAATAACTGAGCCCCCGTCAGTGGTTAAAATAGGGCTAGGGATGTTTTGGTAGGCGAGTTACTACCCCCTTCATCCATCAGTTGGTGGACATGTTTCAGCCAGTGCCTTAAATTAAATCTGGCTTTCCTCAGGATCTTTTTAAAACATAGTGTAGTGCAGGTTAAAAAAGGAGTGTAATCCAGGCTATGTGTTACACTCACTAAGGGTTTATCTAAGTGTAAGAGGGGATTTCCTTCTCATAGATGCCTGTACCGACAACATAGAAGACAAAGACAAAACACATAGGAAAAAGAGAGTCAAATAGGCGACTTCGCCACATAGTCTTATACATAGAATGCCGAAACTATAGTGCTCAGTGGGTAGACTACATTAAGTGAGGATCGCAAATAATAGGGGTGGTGTCGCTAAAACACGAGTATCACACATATGCATGAGGTACAAGGTGTGATAGGGCGTAAGGAACCATTCTTATGCATTCATTTTGCTGCCAGTGCTTCCACGAGTGAAGGGGGAAGGGTTTGACTCTGTAGGGGAAGAATGTTGGCCACTGGGAGTTAGAGACCTGTAGGAGGGAAACAGCGCTCACCCAAAGGTTGTTGCTTGTTGGTTGTCATACTCACAGCTTTTCTGGTCAGAGCCTTCCTTGTACCTGTCACACCGTCCTCGTACTCCAGTAGAAAGAGCTGGAGTTTTTTTGCTCATTTTTATATGCTTGCTGATTGGTTAAATTATTGGCACCTGTAGCAGTGAGTAAGAGTAGAAAGACTACACCGGATGTGTCCCTAGCTGTTTGCTCATGGGTGCTGGAAGGAGACTACTTTCTAGAGCATGCGTGGGTTGGGGTGTATCTATTGCTCATGCGCAAAGACTGACCACTAGTTTTCTGCGTGTGGTCAGAGGCGGGTATAGCACGGTGTGCGCCGTGTTGAGCAAGGGGGGGCCCTTTTAGTAATATGCGCACATGTAAGTGTAGGTCTAACACTGAAAAATATGTGCCGTTTTGAGCATGGAGATCCTATTTAAAAAGTGTTTGGGATTACGAAGGGATATATTCGATCATCCCAGAGTCTAACACGGTAAAACATGTGCCGTATTGAGCATGGGGAACCTATTTAAAAAAGTGCTTGGGATTACAAAGGGATAAATTCGATCATCCCAGAGTGCCGCAAGGGCGGGGGACTATGGTTGGGTGGCTATTAGTCACAACACGGTGTGGGTTGTGGATCATGGGTCAACTAGGTAGTATGGGTACAAGTGAAGGTCTCTGTTTTACATCAGCATGTGACTGAGTTCCAGGGGATTGCATCGTTTAGGCCATTAATATGTGAGGAAAGGCGGTAGATCCAGCATTGTTCTTTGCTTATTAGTCTTCTCTCATTGTCTAATGCCTGCTCAGGAATTTTTTCGATGGCTGTCCATGTGAAGTCATTGCGAGTATGGCCATGGGTGATGAAGTAGTTGGTTAACTTACTGATGTTTTTCTTGCACCTAATGGGGCTTCTGTGCTCAGTGACCCTAGTACGGATTTTGCAGGTGGTCATGCCGATATAGCGGAGACCACAGGAGCAGGTGAGGAGGTAGATCACATTCCGTGAATTCCAGTTGGTGTGGCTGCGTTGTGTCCACACTTTGTTGGGTTCTAGGGTTAGGGTTTTGGTGTGGGTTGTCAAGTGACACACACTGCAGTCGTTGCAAGGGTAGTGTCCAGTTACTTTTGTTTTTAACTAGTTGGTCCTTCAAGTTAGTGCTTCTCTTGTAAGCAAAACGTGGTGTGTCCCACTGCCTATGGCCAGAATTCAAGATTTTCCAATTCTTTTTAATGAGTTTGGTTATCTCATTGGAGGCTGTGTTATACGTCGTAACGCAGGTGATGGGTTGTTCCTGTTCTTCTTTAGATATGGTTTCAAGGAGGGCCTCTCTACTTTGGTTCCTGGCCCTCTTCCTGGTTTTGGAGATGATTGCTGGTGGGTATCCCCGGGCCTCTAGTTTCTTCGATAGATCAGCGGACTGTTTTTTATAGTCTGCTATATCACTACAATTCCTGCGTATACGTAAGAACTGTCCGAACGGAAGGTTCTCCCTTAGTGGGCGTGGGTGGAATCTGGTGAAGTTGAGTGAAGAGTTTCTGGCCGTGGGTTTATAGTAGGTTGTCGTGGTGAGTCTGCCATCTTTGACTGTTATATTTAGGTCCAGGAAAGCAAGTTGATTTGCACTGATAGTGCTGGTGAAATTCAGGTAGGGATCCCTGTCGTTGAGCCAGATGAGGAATTGATCCAGGGTTGTTTGTGAACCCTCCCATATCACATGTCGTCGATATAACGGCGCCATGTGAGGATGTGTTTGGCATAGGGGTTCGCATTGTCAGCAATGTGAGTGCGATCGAATTGGTGGACGTAAAGGCCTGCTGCGCTTGGGGCAAAAACGCGGCCCATGGACGTTCCATCGATCTGGAGGTAGAGGGTTCCTTCATATTCGAAAAAGTTTTCTTTTAGTGCCAGTGTGGCGCATTGGAGGAGGAATTCTCTGGCGGTGTGGTAGGGCCATTGCGACTCCCTGATGATGTCCCTGAGTACTTTTATTGTGGCATCTTGGGGTAGGCTGGTATAGAGGCTCTCAATATCCAGCCCTACCAGGAGTTGGGTCTCAGTGTTAAACTCCATGTCGTAATCACTTGTAGTAAGCGTTTGGTGTCCTTGATATAGCTGGGCGTCTGTTGCACTAGTGGATTGAGAAAGCAGTCGCAGTAGCATGACAAGGGCTCTAAGAGTGAATTGATACCTGACACTATAGGTCTGCCCGGTGGGGTAATCTTGCCTTTGTGTACCTTGGGTACAGTGTAGAAGTATGGTGTTTTCACTTTCTGGGGGCAGAGGTACTCTGCTTCTTGCTTGGAAATATGTTCGGCATCGCAGGCATTCTTTATTAGTGTCTGGATAGTTTTCTGAAGATTGTCAGTGGGGTCTTGTTCCAATCTCTTGTAATTTCTGGTGTCGCTTAGTAGTCTGCGGCATTCCGTGTCGTAATCTTTTTTGTCAAGAAGGACAATGCCTCCCCCTTTATCAGCTGGTTTTATAATGACTGAGGGTCTGTTCTTGAGATGATGGATGATGTCTCTTTCGTCTTTGGATAGCTTGTTAAAATGATTGGTAGGGCTAAGATTTTCAACGTTGTTGTATACTGCCAACTCAAAAGTGCTGATTTCAGCGGGTACTGTGGATGGTGGCGGGTTGAAGGTGCATTTTATCCTTAGGCCTGTGACATTTGGGTTCTCATTCGTAGGTTGGTCATCTATTGTCGACTTCTCAAAGAAGGCCTTGAGTTTAAGCTTTCTGAAGAACTCAGCCAGTTCCACGTGTAACTTAAATTTGTCAAGTCTTGATGTGGGGGCGAAAGATAAGCCTTTTTCCAGTACTGCTTGTTCTTTCGGTGTCAAGGACGTGCTGGATAAATTGAATACCAATGATGTTTGGTTTGTGTCTGTTATTGTTTGCTGGTGCCCGGTTGGTCTTTCGTCTTCTGGCGGGTGTTGGCGCTCACTGGATTCTCCTATTCGGCCCAATGCACCTGCGGTTGTTGTTGGTTTGTCTTCTCCTGCCTCTTGATCTTCGGCCCTGTCCTAAAAAAGGAATGTGGGGGCCAGGATTACCCGGGAAGAGTGGCATGGGTCCCGAGGGATACATTGGTGGGAATCCGAAATACAGGTTTTGCATGGGATAAAAATTGTGGGGGGCTACATAGTATTGTCCTTGTTGGGCTCCCTGTCACATGTTGAGCCACTGTTGGCCGCGTCGGCCTCTGCCGCCTCGTTTGTATGAGCCAGTGCTTGAGTCACTGGAAGCAGTACTGTCATCAGCTGTTGAGTCAGATGCGTACCATGCGTACCACCAGTGCCATTACACCTTTGCCGACTGTAGTCTACCCACTGAGCAATATAGTTTTGGCATTCTATGTATAAGACTATGTGGCGAAGTCGCCTATTTGACTCTCTTTTTCCTATGTGTTTTGTCTTTGTCTTCTATGTTGTCGGTACAGGCATCTATGAGAAGGGAATCCCCTCTCACACTTAGATAAACACCTTAGTGAGTGTAAAAAATAGCCTGTATTACACTCCTTTTTTAACCTGCACTACACTATGTTTTAAAAAGGTCCTGAGGAAAGCCAGATTTAATTTAAGGCACTGGCTGAAACATGTCGACCAACTGATGGATGTAGGGGGTAGTAACTCGCCTCCCTAAACATCCCTAGCCTTTTTTTAACCGCTGACGGGGGCCCAGTTATTAAAATTTAATTTACCCTCGAGTTCTGGGACCCTCGCCAAGCCATTTTAACTCACACTTCACCTTACACCTCACACTGCACTCTCAGTAATATACCCGCTCCGCTGTAATAAGGCGTCGCAGCACACCCGGGACACATTAGGTGTCACTGGGTGGACCCGATGATGAAGCATGCCACCAACTAGGTTGGTGGGTGAGGGCTTCATAAACTCACCTACAAGGTGCCCATGACAAATCTAACTAGAGTCCTAACAGTATTGGTCATATTTAAGCTAGTCTCTCTTGATAACACATATAAACTACGGGGACTCGGACTAGCTTTCTAGTCCTCTCTCTATCTCTTGATACACGTATTACATCATTCTTGACATGGTCAGTGACATCACTGATGACATCTCTGATGACAACTCAAATGAAATCACTGATGACATCATCAACGTGATGATCTGATGCACCTCCTCACACTTTAATATAACCTTCGATTCACCCACTCTAAAATACAGACTACCATTTTTCGAAACCATAGACAAATCAAAAGCAGTTATTATATACCCACTGACTAATTCCTAGCTTTACACACACATTCATTCATTCACCCATACAGTTACTCATACATTCAGTCACTCATCAATACAGCACTATTATATGTACTTATACACCTATGCAAACCCTCATACACTGTCACTCATCCATAGAGCTATTGACACACCTAGCTGGACATGTAAAGAATCAATAAAACTGCCATTTACTCACCTATACAGTTATACATTCACTATCTAACCTATTTATAGACATACTAACATATCTCTTATACAATCACTGACACAATCACACACTCATTTATACTGCCATTCTCACAATTACCCACTCTCACATATAGTCATATATACACTCCAACACTCACATATACTGCCTTTCACATATGTAGTTACTCACACTTATCCTAGAGAGACATACATTCATTCACTGACACACTGATACACCCACTCACTCACCTTTACAGCTATTTCTAGATGCACTATTGAACCCATACACCCAGTAAATTATTCACTCACACATGTAGGCAGAAAGTCATAGACTGCCCACCCACCCACACAAACACTGAGACAGCCATACATATACTCAAGCAAACAATAAGTAACCCATATAGACAGTCATGTACCTAATCATCAACCCATGCAGCAGCTTACCCAACAACTGAGAGACTGATACCGACATTCACACAGTTTAGTCACTAACCCATGCCTTCAGTAAGACACATTTAATCACTAACTTATACAGTCAGTCACACACCTACTAAATCCTCCACCCTCACATTTATACACCAACTCATTCTTCAATACACCTTGCCATTAACATATATAAAATATATTTAAACTTTACAGAAACACACATTCACTGGATGATGTCTTCAGTGATGTCATGAGTGATGTCACTGACCATGTCATGAGTGATGTAATATGTGACGTCATCAGCAGTGCATTGAGGGGGAGCGAGTTATAGTTAGCTATAGTTATAGCTATAGTTATAGTCACTATACCGGTCACTTGGACTGACCACAAGGCAGTGTTATTTTTCATTTCAGTGCCGAAGCCCCAAAGCGGAGGGTGTCCGGCAAAATCAGACAAGGCCTGTAGGGCCTGGAACAAGGTTGAGAGACGAGCGCTTGAAGATATTTTGCTCTCTTCTAAAGAGCCACTCCCATTAGTGGTTGAGGCGGCGGCCCTCGCTTATTCAAGCTGGATCGAAAAGGCCTGTGCCCCCCTCGCCTCACCTAAACTTCGCCTCCTGGCCAGAGCCCAGCCCTCAGCCCCTTGGTTCTCTGAGGAACTTAGAAATCAAACGTTGGGATGTAAATAACTAGAAAGGGTGTGGCCATCATTTCTACGGCAGTACTTCTATTGGTATCGCCCAACCAGACACCTTAGATCAGCTGATGCAGGGTTGATTGCAGTGCCTCGCATTAGGAGAGCATCCTGGGGAGGCAGAAGCTTTGTGCGGGGTGCAACCAAGGCCTGGAATGTCCTGCTGCTTGCTCTTAGAAAGATGACTGATCTTATGGCCTTTAGAAGGACGTTGAAGACCTGGCTGTTCACCAATTAATTTCTGACCCGACTTTCCCTAAGGAGTGATACTTAGCGCGAGGACACCCACGGGTAACAGAGCGCTGTACAAATGTCAAAAATAAATAAATAAATAAATACTAACTATAAAGTTCGCATATCTCTGGTTTTGTACGAGTGAAATGTCCAACTAACTATAACGTGCCTGAAACCTATGTTTTTTTTTGTGAATTTCAAAGGTTTTTTAAATGCTAATTTCTAACTATAACGTCCCTGAAACCTATGGTTTTTTCAGTGAATTTCAAAAGTTTTTTGAATGCTTATTTTCAATTAAAATGTCATTAAACTTATAGTTTTTTCAGTGATTTTAAATTATCATTTCATTCTCAACCTGGTGAAAATAGCCGATATCGCCAGTTTTCCAGTAATAGCTTCCGCAAAAAAAATTTGACACAAATGAGAGCAACAACTAACGCTAACAATTTGCAGAGTGGGCGTATCTGTGCAAAAATAACATGAAAACACCACTTCCCGATATTTTCACAGAGCAGCCAAATCTGCGGTGCAATCCAAAAACAGGTGATAAGCTGTGTTAGCAGTAGGAATGTAACATTTGCCTTTTACTAGTGTAAAATAGGACGACTACCTACATTGTGAAAAGGTGCCCAGCCCAGAATCACATCTGAAGACCAACACATGTCATAGAGCTACTGATCATGCACCTCCGACCCCGAGGAAAGGCCACAAAACCCACTGTCACCACCCTCAGGACCTCCCCCCGGACCACCCCCTCCTACTACCACCAAGGCAGCGTACAACAAGACAGCGGACTTCCCAAAAACGGCATGGACCCTCAGCCACACAATAGCTGAATGTTGCGAGATGTGGCAACCAAACATGTGTGAAGGACGCAAGTCACCCACCAATAATAATGTACACAATACCAAGTGTAGCCCTGATGGGCTGGACGGACCTCACTATGCAGAGCACAAATCTCTGCATGTGTACATGTACTGATGGTGCTTGTAGTGTTGTGGTTAGTGGAAGCAACCATGTTACCTCAGGCCATGGGGAAGATCTCGGTCATGTTCCTGTGTCGTCGTCCCCTGTAAGCGGAAGCGAAGTGGGCTGGTCCAATGTACGCCACTACCATGTAGAGGTTTCAATAAATAGGCCGGGGCTCTGGGTGCGGTTTACTTGTGTGAAGGCTAAGGCGTCTGCCAGAGCGTCGGCACTCACTCTGCCACGTGGCTGCCGCCATGACCACGGGCCTCCTCGACACAGGCCCCCTGCTAACACAGCGGCACAGCACCGCAGACTTATGTCTGTACAGACTACTGCCTTCGATCTACACTGCAGATAGCACGGCTCACAATTCAGATGGAGTGGTGATTGAAGATGACGCAGTCCAGTAGGCATGAAACATTTCTCCCAGTGCAGCCCACCCGGAACACGCATCATTGCAGGCTGTACACACACTGAGCGCCGGAGGTACCACTAACTCAGTGCACCACAAGTCAATGCCACATGTCCTTATTAATAACCAACAGAGGAGCCAAAACTGGGGTTCCAATACAAGAACTGGTTTCAATGAAGGTTGTTTTGATTAAATCAAGTAACAACCGGTTGACTTGTTAAACCGAGCAAATTTTATTTATTGCAAGCGGTCTTGTTTTCAAATTTTAACACATTGTTTTTTGTGCGTGGAAAATACAGAAATGAACAATGAAATACGTTTTATATACAATATATACAGACATATAAATGCAACATATCATACACACTTGGCCATACATTCATACACAGACAATACAAAGTGAATGAAAATACAAAAAAACGCTATGTCCAAGCAACTGGCAAGAAATCAGTAGAAGATAATATTTTCTATTTTATAATGTCGTTGTGATTCTCCTCAGGACCGGATGTTGGTTCTCAATCCATAGGTTCAATCGACACCTTGAGAATGTATAATCAATGTTGTATTTCCCCCCTCACTCGAGGACTCCAGACGGTGGATCCGTACACACCAGCGAGGGAGAAGGACGTCTGCCTTGCTCCAGCCTCGATTAGGAGCAGCCGCTTAAAGAAAATAACCCAGCAGCGCCATTGAAACCGCCCGCTCGCAGCTGCTGTTAAAAACCTGTTGGGAAATACAACATTGATTATACATTCTCAAGGTGTCGATTGAACCTATGGATTGAGAACCAACATCCGGTCCTGAGGAGAACCCCACTTATTCTTAGGGGTTTGAAACGCGTCGACCAGCTTTTCTGTCCCGCTTCTGGCTACCATTATTTTGTCGAAATAGAGTGTTCATAAATTTGGTTTCATGAGGGATCTCATGACAATCACAACGACATTATAAAATAGAAAATATTATCTTCTACTGATTTCTTGCCAGTTGCTTGGACATAGCGTTTTTTTGTATTTTCATTCACTTTGTATTGTCTGTGTATGAATGTATGGCCAAGTGTGTATGATATGTTGCATTTATATGTCTGTATATATTGTATATAAAACGTATTTCATTGTTCATTTCTGTATTTTCCACACACAAAAAACAATGTGTTAAAATTTGAAAACAAGACCGCTTGCAATAAATAAAATTTGCTCGGTTTAACAAGTCAACCGGTTGTTACTTGATTTAATCAAAACAACCTTCATTGAAACCAGTTCTTGTATTGGAACCCCAGTTTTGGCTCCTCTGTTGGTTATTAGTATTAGTTGGACTCAGCCTCACTGAGTAACGAGTCAAGGCCCTCTTTTGATTCTTTGACATGTCCTTATTAAGACATAATTCATTAGACAAAAGACATTGCTACCAGTGCGGCCCGCCCAGACCACAAATCATTGCAGGGTGCGTACACGCTGAGTGCTTCAGGTGCCACTAACTCAGTGCACCAGAAGTCATCGCCACGTACCCTTATTAAGGAAGAATTCATTAGACAAAAGACATTGCTACCAGTGCGGCCTACCCGGACCACGCATCATCGCAGGCTCTTTACAGCCTGAATGCTTCCGATGCCACTAACTGTGTAGCTCAACTCAACACCACGTGGCTGTGGTCCCTTGCTGACCACTGCCTCTGGCATACACTGTGGTCAGTTGGGCTCACAATTAAAATTGAGTCTTCATTCATTAATTACAGATTCCAGTCGGCAACTCAGTATAACGTTCCTAAAACCTACACATTTCAACAATGTATTCCATACATATTTCATATTTTGTTACCTACACTGCGGTCAGCAGAGCTCACAATTTGAATTTAATCTTGATTTATTACTTGCAGACAGAATTGTACTCTATGTCTTCGGATTTTGTCAAGAGGAAGTGACAAAAAGCATTCCCCGATGTCTGTGCTGAATACTACCTTCCATCTACATTGCCGACTGCAGGCCTCACAATTCAGATCGAGTTGTGATTGCAGATGACACAGTCCAGTAGGCAACAGACATTGCTACCAGTGCGCCCCTCCCAGACCACGCATCATTGCTAGCTGTGCCCACACGGAATGCTTCTAATGCTCCTATCTCAGTGCACCACAACTCATGGACCCTTTATGATAGAATCTTTTGTGTATGATTTCACATTTGCTGCCCCTACCACAAAGTATGAACCATTTATGATATAATCTTTTGTGTATTATTTCACAACTAGTGCCCCTTACTTAGTGCAGCACAAGTCATGGATCCTTTATGATTGAATCTCTTTGTTTGATCTGATGATTACTGTTGGACTTGTTACCAGCACCAGCCATTCCCTGAGGGCTGGCTTACACTCACCCCACAAGCATCTAGCACAGACGTCACTGGACATGTGACCCTGGTAATAAAAAAGGACCAAGCACATGTGCCTTTACGCAGATCCACTATCTATCTAACTGTATGTGTGTTCATTATGTATGCATGATGGTGCCCCTGGGCCCTACCACATTACATTCTGCTGTGCACAGCGCTCGCAACCATGTTACCTCCGGCAGTAAGAAAATCTTTGTTTATGTAACTTTGCCTCAGTCATTGTATATGTACATAGGTAGAGACTGGATCATTAGAGTACTGCATGGAGAGTGTATTGTGAATATATAAGTGTTTTAGAATTGGTGGAGTGTTTGAACAAGTACATATGTTGACGGAGTCTAACCCCCAGGCATGAGCTTGGCTCTAATTGGCTGCCCTCCATGTGGCAAAAACAGAAATCTGGGCTTTGCATGGCCCTGTAATGCTACAGCTGCAACACTCCACCGAATGTGCTATAAACATTCATATCCACACAGATGTGTCATGTGCATGATCTTTCATGTGTGGAAACATGGATGAATGTAGGGTCAGTGATTCCCCCTACCTTTCATGTTGGCCATGTCTTGGGTCACAGGGTGACACATTGGCACTTGCTGCCCGGGTTGCAGCAGCACTACAATAGGAATACCCGTATCAGTTGATTCCTCATACAGCCCAGGACAGAACCACGGCCAGAGCTCTGGAGTCATTGTTCACAGCCTCACTCAGGACTGGAATAGGCCAGGCTAGCCTACTCCACTTACACACAGGGACAAACACGCTACATGACCCAGATTTTCATTGTAGTGATCTGTCCCTCACAGGTCTAGTTGTCAGTAAGCCACAGCCACTCCCTGATGTCTGGTTTATACCCACCCCAAACCCAATCAAGCTGAGACGTCACAGGACACATGACCCTGCCAATAAAAAGGACCGGGCACATGTGCTCCACGCCATTTCCATTTCAGACTTGGAGGCACCAGATGCACTGACTAAGCTTGAGGGTTCCACTATGTCCGGGCACGTGGTTGGAGACACACCGGTGGCAGAAAGGTGAGCTGTGAGGTTTTTGTCCACGGTGTCAACACTCCCTCTCCATCTCTTCCTTTCTGTCACTCACACTCTTTCTATCTCTCTCACTCTCTATCTCTTCCTTCCTTTCTCTCTCTTATACTCTTTCTCTCTATCCCTGTCTCTTCCTCTCTCTCTCATTCTTTCTCTTTCTCTGTCTCTATCTCACTCTTTCTCTCGCTCTCTCTACCGCTCTCTCACACAGTTTCTCTCTATCTCTTTCTCTTCTTTGTATCTCACTCTTTCTCTCTTTCTCTCTCTTTCTCTCACTTTCTTCCTCTTTCTCTCACTTTTTCTCTCTTTCTGTTTTCCTCTCTCACTCTTTCTTTCTTACTCTCTCTCTTCCTCTCAGCCTGGTTGCACAGGAGTAAGCAGACACCTCTAGGCAGTGGGAGTGGATGGGGTGCAGCAGTCTGGGTGCGCAGGAATGGGCAGTCACCTCTTGGCAGTGGGACTGGATGGTGTGCAGCAGCCTGGGTGCACAGCAGCAGGCAGACATCTCTGGGCAGTGGGAGTGGATGGGGTACATCCGCCTGGGTGCGCAGTGGCGGGCAGACACCTTTGGGCAGCAGGAGTCGATCGGGTGCTGCAGCAGACTGAGTGTGCAGGGGCGAAACAGAGAATTAGGCGTATGCAGTTGTATGAACTCTGCCATTACTGATTCTATACTATTTTTCAGATGACTAAACTTGAGGGCTGCACTATGTCCCAGCACGTGGTTGGAGACACACCGGTGCCTGAAAGGTGAGCTGTGAGGATTTCCTCCACAGTGTCAACACTCGCTCTCCATATCTTCCTTTCTGTCAGTCATACTCTTTCTTTCTCTCTCACTCTCTTTCTCTTCCTTTATCTCTCCCACACTCTTTCTCTCTTTCTATGTCTCTTCCTCTCTCTCATTCTTTCTCTCTCTCTCTTTCTCTCTCTCACAGTGTTTCCCTCTTTCTCTCTCTCTTCCTTGTATCTCACTCTTTCTCTCTTTCTCTGTCTTCCTCTCTCTGTCACTCTTTTTTCTCTCTCTCTTTCTCTCTCCAACTCTTTCTTTCTTTCTTTCTCTCTCTCCTTTGATGGATGCATGACGCACAATCTTATTTTGCTTTTTTGTCTTCTAGGCTGTGATTCACAAATGATCCACGGATGGCATGCCATGGCTGTACATAGTATTATTTGTTGGTGTTTTGTTCAAATAAAATGTTTATATGGCCACAGGGCACCCATCCAAATAGTCTAATTAACATGAAAACAAATTGGGGGAAGACCCTGGGGGATGGGGTCCCCAGGGCCCAAAAAATGAGAAAAAGAAGGGTGGCTAATTAAAAAGAAAATTTTAAAAAAGGGATTGCGGCCGGTGGCCACACCCCCTTATTGCACCACTCTGCAAACGCGCCCCCCCCCTGGCGCGTTTGCAGAGGGGAACAAATTCAGCTTGAATACTAGCGGTCCCTGGGGGTCAAATAACCAACTAGGTACCTCCAGTATGTGCCAGGGGGCTGCGTTGCAGAGAGGTGTTCTGAGGTCACGCTCCTTTTTACACCTCTCTGCAATGCAGATCTGTGGCGCTTACTGGAGGTAGCTGGTGGGCTAGTTGCACCCCAAGGACTCTCAAGATTCAAGGGGAGTTAATTCCCAAACTTAAAACACGCCACAGGGTGCGTTTGCAAGGTGTTGAAGGGAGGGGGTGGGGCCTGTGGTTATCAGGATGTAGGAGGTGGACACAATAGCATTGGTTTGTTAAATGAACGTCAGTCTGTTGTCAATCAAAACGCCTAAGTTTCTAGTCTTCGCTGTTGGAGTGGGCGGCACGCCCATCTCTGCTGGCCACCAGAGATTACTCCAGGAAGGCTGTAGATTGCCAAAAATCAACACCTCCATCTTATCGGAGTTTAATTTGAGGCGGTGGCTGCTCATCCAGATGTTAATTGTGGCCATGCAGTTATCAAATTGCACGGCAGGTGGGCTTTGTTTTTTATGAGTTGCAACCACAATCTGCGAGTCATCTGCATACGAAGTTAATGAGAAACAGTGATCTATGACCAGCAGAGCAAGTTCAGCGACGTAGATGTTAAACAAAAGAGGACTCAACGAACTTCCCTGCGGAACCCCACAGGGCAGCGCGTAAGGCTCTGAATTGAACCCGTCAAGTGACACTGTTGATCTCCTCGCCTTCAAAAAAGAGGCCAACAGGGCCAATGCCATGCCATCGACATCCAAGGTTTTTAAACTGTGAGACAGGAGGGTGTGATCAACAGTGTCGAATGAGGCAGAGAGGTTGAGTAAGATTAATGCCGCAATACCGCCACCGTCCATTGTGAGAAGTTGGCCTGGTATATGATGCTCACTAGTTCTAGTGATCACCTTGTACCATGCCAAGCAACCCTTATGATGATTGGTTGTAAGTTAACCTTATAGAACAGCTATCCTAGTAGCGTGGACAAAGCAGTCTTATGCTAAACTCTGTAAAGGCATGTGAAGCAAGCTGTTTTACCATACACAATCCCCTTGAATACCAAATGAAAGGACACCACACAGATATATATTGAAAATATATATATATATATTTATTACTACAAGTATCCCCTATACTCTTTATGAGCACAGAAGCAAATGTGATTAAAAAAAACACAGTTTAAATATACAAAAGTTGCACAATATGGATGAGCCCTAGGGGCCACCTAAACCATATACTAAAATAGTGGTATAAGAACCACCAATCGGAAAGGAAGTAGGCCTAGGGCCTAGGGAATCACTGGAGCTGTTCGGGACTAACAGTGAAGAAGTCGGGAAAGGCCCGCGGGACTCGGGTGCAGCGCTTAAAGCACACGCATGCACCAATGCAATGTCAATGGTGCGTGAAAGTTATAAAGTTACTGTGTAAGGAACCTTCCGACTGACCTAGAAGGACAAAACTTTAGACCTAGACACTAGAGGTGTGTACCAGTGTAGGAACACCGGCGTTGCTGAGTTACCTCACCCACAGGAAGTGGGTGCACAGGTGCGAAGTAGTGTCGGGTTTTGTCACGCAGGTCGATGGTGCCAGGAGATGAAGATGCTGCAGGCGGGTCGTCGAGGAGAGTTCCGGTGGATCCATGGGTGGATCTGAAGAGGTGAAGACCTGAAAGCAGAGGGGACAATGTTCAAAGTCACTAGCCAGTGACTACCATGGAATCAGGATGGAACCAGGTGATGTCGGGTGCAAACAGGCGTAGAGGTGTAGCTTGTCTCCGCAGCCACGTGGACACGAAGAGGTCGAGGACGTCCAGGAGTCGATAACGAGCTGTCTAACAAAGGCTCTAGCTGATGGCGGTGTCGGCAACTTGATTGGAGCAAACAGGCCTTGGCTAATGCAAGCCACACAGGAAGCGCAGAAAGCTTGTCACTCGGACCAGCAAAGTCAGAGCAGTTGCTCCTTTTCAGGGGAGCGAGGGCCTGTCTGGAGCAACCGGACCAGCTGTGTTGTTTGTAGATTTTGTCGTCAAGATGGCCGCTAGCCACGTGGCAAGTGGCCGGGATGGCGCATCGAGTGGCAAAGTGCAAAAGGGCCCCACGCAGATCATGGAGATGCTGGGGGGCTGATCTTCGGTGCAGATGCTGCTCGGTGGTGGCTCTTCTCAAACCCTAAAGCACAGCATCAAGGGTGCCTCGGGTGCTGCGCATTCAGCTTCTTGAGGGTCTTTTGAGATGTCCGGTCCCACGTCTCTCGGTGCCTCCACGGGTCTCTTCTTTTCAGGGACTGTGGATCGGGCTCTGAGATGTCTGGGAGTTGGAGTCTCATTGGGCTCTGGACTCGGGCTCTAGCAGGAGGCGGCGGCAAAGCAGACGTCGAGTTGCTGGATGGTGCCTCTATTCACAGAGTGGTCACTCCTTGGCCACAAGGGAGATGCTCTTCAGTCATCTGTGCAGAAGAATGTCGAAGCCCAGTTTTCTTCTTAGTTTCAAGTCGAGTTCAGGATTATCTGAAGTCTTGGGACACAGCTCCTACTCTTATTCTAAATCTGGGGGCCAGATCACCTGCTATGTCCCTCCTCTGGGTGGAACCAGGAAGGGGGGCGGTTACACCCCCTTTCCTTTGTCCAGCTCCGCGCCAGGACTGGGGCTGTAAAGCCCCAGCACCGGTTTGGACTGGCTTATTCACAGGGACACCTTGTGTGCCCCAGGCATGTCTCTTTCTATTCACCCCTGTCCTACCCAATACACAAAATCCTGTCTGGGGTGGTGCTTGCACCTCCCAAGGCAGGAAACACTTTGTACAAGCCTCCCTCGCTGGAAGGACTCCCAGCAGCAGGAGGCCAGACTTGTGTCTGTGGTGGCAGCATCCATTTTGTGATGCTGAGGCTCTAGTTTAATTTTAACCGGGGTTCAGGTTATGTACATGTTGTGTCCCTCTAGAAGGGTGGAATGCTACCCCCGTCCCCAGAAATGGTGAGGGGGTAGTATCCCAATTCGTATGACACCTTACTCGACATGTTTTGATAAAGCCAAACCAAAGTTAGCAAGTAACCGCGAGGATTACAATGCACTTAAGAGTATATGGTATGGCAATATCCCGGAACAGGTAAGGGAGTTGTTCCCGACAGCTGCAGACGGTCTCAGCTCGTGCCAGAGCACCATCTTACATGAAACCAAGCACTCTACCTACAGGATTGTAGAGGCCTTCCATAGGAGTGGCTTAGAGGTTAACATGTGTCCAGTTAGGTTAGATATAGGCATACTGTATCTAAGCAAGAGGTGATTACACCAACTTACCCCAGCTGATTGATCAGCCATTTGTGTCAAATATGGAGGCCAGGCCAGGGGTGGCACAATACATGCTGCAGCCCCTGGTAGGCCTTGGATACACCTATGCCCTGGGTACCTGGGGTACACTGTTACAGGGGCCCATAAGGTAAACCAGGTCCAATTCCTAATGCACCTAAAGTGCATTGGCATTAGTTTAGAGAGAGAACAGCAGGCTGTGGGTCTGATTAGCAAGTCCACAGCCACATTAAGTCATGAACCAGTGAAGCAAAAAGCAAAAATTTTGGGTGACCATAGGATAGCAGACCCTACTCTCCTACATCCATTACCATTCTAATCTCTTCAGTAGCCTTAATGAGTGCTGTCCCAGATTGACAGGAAAAGTTTGCTATTTGCTATAGGACTTCCTGTCCCCCTAGGACTGCTTAGGGGAGTTTACAATGATCTGCATTGTCAAAGTCTTGGATGGGCTTTGTTGAGCCTTTGATGGCCGTGGGGACCACCACCTAACAGGGCCGGCTCCTGTAGTGTTATGGGGTGCCTATCCCCGGGACACTGCTGTTTGCTATGGTAGGGCAAGAGTTCCCTTTCAAGTAGGAAAGCAGATTGGTTTTCATCTGAGAGAGCAGCATGTAAGCTGGTCTCTCTGACAAAAAGGAATGCTGGCTCCCGAAGGACGCAGGGAGTCGGCTGGGTCCGTGGGGTTTTTAGGGCTCCCCCCATGGTGCTGAACA
>NW_028243344.1:0-65364 GCF_964263255.1 Lissotriton vulgaris | reverse complement strand
ACACATGCTTTTACAATGTAAGGTAATTATAACTAAGGTAATTGTGTGTGTGTGTGTGTGTGTGTGTGTGTGTGTGTGTGTATATATATATATATATATATATATATATATATATATATATATATATATATATATATTACCTACTGGCGGTCGCCAGTAGGTATATATAGTTAGGACTTTAGGACCTAGTTACCATAGGAAATTCAGAACATTCTATTGGGAACAACTTTGGTGCCGATTGAGGGATCTGCTTGTAATTTTCCTTAAATTTGCCTCGCTGCGCTCCGCTCCTTCCCTGAAAGTTTCGGGGGGATTCGTTGATCGGGGGCTGAGAAAAAAGGGGGTCCCAAAACGTGTTTTCCCTATGTTAATTTCCATAGGGACATTCTGACAAGGCTACAGCTCGAACGGCTGAACGGAATTACACGAGATTTGGCAAAATGGTAGGGACTGGTATGCAGCACTGCCTTTTGTATGTTTGGTGTAAATCCCTCCAGTAGTTTTTGAAAAGATTTAATGTGAAATTGAGTCCAATACAATTTTGCATAGGACCTTTAGCCACAGCTACAGCCCGAACGGCTGAATGGAATCACTGCAAACTTGGCAAAATGGTGGAGCCTTGTATGCAGAAGTGCCTTTTGTATATTTGGTGAAAATCCCTTCAGTAATTGTTGAGAAAATCAACTTTTTTCAAATTATATATCTTATAAGTGGGACAGGGTGAAATGAGGAAGGGTTGTACGCCATCTTGTTTTTGTGGCAGATGCTAGTGGTTGTAAACAGAAGTGTAATAGTTGACAAGGAGGCAGGGAAGAGATTCCTGAGCCCCAATGGTTTTGTCATGGGGCCTGTAAAGGACCCCGAAGATTGAAAAAAATAAAAAAAAATGTTTTTAAAAATCGCGGGGTCCGCGCACCGTGCGCGGACTGCGGCTCAAAAAGACAAAAAAGAAATACATTAAAATAACAAGTTTCAGTGTTTAGGTGTTGGTTGAGTGCAACATTGAGTGATGACTCTTTGACCTTTGGGTTTAGGTATGTGTTTTGTGGAGAGTTAGTATGGTAATTGGTAAAGAGCATTGGGGTTAGGTTGAAGATTATGTGAGTTTGAAAGTGTTGATAATTTGAACCAATTAAAATGTTACTTTGGTTTTGATTTTGTGTGTGATAAAATTTGATTGGCTGGGTATCTGAATATGTATGAAAATTGAGAGGGAAACACAGCCATTTTGAGATTTTAGTGTTTGAGGTATACTTCTGAGGTGTGAGATTGAGACAGAATTTACTGTTCAACAGTTTTCTAGAAGGTGAGTAGTTAATTTGTAAGGAGAATTCTGTTCTTCACTTTAAGTTTACAGGACAAATGTTTTCTGTTAGTTATTTAATGTTTTTCTTTTATACTTATGGATTGAGTAGGGCAACATCAGATGCAGTGCTTTACATTTTTACTTCTTGCTTGATACTATACACTGTCCAGGGAAGTACGGCCATTTTGTGACTATAGTGTCTGAGGTAGTTTTGTGAGGAAATTTTGGTGTTCAATTTCTGGTGTGAGATTTACACAGTAGTGACTCTTCTAGTAGAATATAATAGTTTTTCTCTGCCCTATCTCACTCTTCCCCTGCACCATGTCACTGTCTTTCTGTTTCTTTTATTAGTACACTAACATCAATAAAGGCTGAAAATGAAGAGTCATTTGACATCGTTATAGAAATTTTTGTGACTGTTATTGAGGATGATCATGCAGTAAGCGCTGTTTTTCTTTCTTTTAGTAGTACACTAACATAAAATGATGAATGAAAATGAGGAGCCTACCAACATCTTCTTTGAAATAACAGCAACGTTTATTGAGGCAACTTGTTCTGTGGTGTTTATTGATCCTATAGATGAAACAAATCAGGAAGAACATGCAGGAGATACCGTGGCAGATTTTTTTGATGAAACACTAGATATGGAGTTAATGGAATGTGTAGACATTGTTGAGTTTGACGAATCATTTTCAGACACTTTGATGGATGAAATTCCTGATGAAGAAATGCTACAAGGTCTTTTAGATTATGAAAATTCTGAAAAATAACTTTTAATTTAGTAAAGAAAAATTGTTTTGAAAATGTTACTTATTTAAATTTAATTCATGAGGTAGTAGCAAAGTGATACCATTTTGTGTTCTTCATGTCTTGCATCCTTTCTCTCACTAACTGTCTCTGATGCATTAGTTTACAACATAAGTAAGTATATAGAACAAGAAGTGTGTTTCACCAGAGTAGGAACTCATGACTCCCTACGTCAATTCTGACCACACATTGAGAAAGGAAGGAATCATGTGAACAAATCTGTTTCTGCTTTCCTGAAAGACTACAGTATGGAATCAATATACCACAATAACTTGCATTACAACATACAAGGTATCTACAGAGGAGACAATGTCCATTTCCATTTAGCTTTATTTTTTTTTAAATTCCAATAGGTCCGCGCACCATGAGTGCTCGGTAAATGCACGGTGCGCAAACCCTATCGCTTAAAACATGGGAAGGGGGTAGGGTAGAGTGTCCCTGACCCCTTAGGCCTTCTCAGGGGGTCCTTCAAGGACTCCTAAAGTGAAAAATAGTGTTTATTTTTAAGAAAATAACAGAAAACACAATATGTCCGCACACGGGGAGTGCTCGGTGAGTGCTCGCTGCGCGGACCTCAGTAAGAATTAATTTAAAAAATAAAGTTAAAAATCATATTTGAGTATTTACATGTTAGTTGGCTCTAAAAAGAGCCATTGTGTTCATTGTGTTTTTTTTGGTACCTACAAGTAAGTACCAATGCAGAGTCTGATGTTACAGAGATAGACTCTGTTCCCTTCATCAGTGAAATGTACACCATCTGTCCTATAGATGCCTTGCATTTTGTAACGCAAGTTGTTGTGGTATATACAACCCATTCCATAGTCTCTCATGTATGCAGAAACAGATTTATTTACATGTTTCCTTGCTTTCTCAATCTGCGGACAAAATTGTTTGGACCAATTCCATTTTTGCCTTTGGCAGATATTGGAATAGACAAAGGCAGTTTGAGGAAAAAGTGACATCAATTGTCCAAAGATGTCCTTCAATAGCATTTCCAGACCAACCCCAGTCAAAGTGCATAAGTCATTTCCACCATAGTGCACAATTATGAGGTCAGGGTGTGGGAGATGCATGAAGGATTTCACCAATGGTATCAATTGGTGACATCTCAATCCTCTCTGTCCAATCCATAAAATATCCACATTTGGTAAATCAAGGTTTAAAATTCCTCTGTTTGTTGCATACCTTTTTGACCAGAATACAAAGCTGTGTCCTACAAATATAGTGAAAGCATGTTAAGGCAGATCTGGTTGTACTCAGATGAGGGAGGGCTGTAAATGAAATGGCAGTTGGAAAGTTTGCAGTTTAGAAAGAAAAGAGGAGGACATTCACTGCACTTGAAGCTGAAGAAATGATTGGTGCTTTCTGAAAATGCAAAAGAGCATATTAGGGTGCATAGTTTTGTTTTTTAAAAGAAGCAATTCTAATGGTTCAGAAAAGGTAATTGAAAGGAACATTGCACATGATTAGCTGTTATACTGAAAGCTCTAAAAACCTTGCTGGATTCATTTGCAACATAGTATGATGAACTTTTAAACTCTGTTCTTCCTTAGGTGGGAGCTACCATGGTAACAGGTTGTATGAGCAGTAGGGGGATGGATGAATATTATGTGAGTTTGAAAGTGTGGAAATGTACAACCAATTGAAATGTTAGTTCAGTTTTGAAATAGTGTGGGAAGACATTTCATTGGTTATGAGCAGAAGTAAGTGAGAAGAATGAGTGGGAAACTGTGCCATTTCTGTTTCCAGTGTCTGAGCTGCAGTTCAGGGATTCTGCTTAAGAAAATCTGGTGTGTGTTTCACACTGTTCCACATTTTCAAAAGCGATTTTAAAGGTGAGTAATATAGAGAGAGTGCTGTTTGCAGTATTGGGAAGCATAACAAGCATAATGGGCTTCATTACTGTTGTATTTTGAAAATGAGTCAGGTTTGTGCATTGTAGTGCAATGCTCATTTAAATGGGTTGTGATCTGTGTGTAAAATGATTTACCATGCTAAATGTTTTTTGATAAAATGTGTGGCTTAAAGATTTTTGACAAGGATCACAGTGAGTGTCTGTGTGAATTAAGGACTTATATTTTCACCTTTTTTCATAATAACTCTATTGTCTGACAGTTTGCATCTCTTAGCTAATAGGGTATTGTTTTAATTTGGATTGTGTCTTATGTTATGTATATGCCAATGAAACCATTACACTATCTCTATACCAGCATTAATGTTAAACATTGTACGAGGGGCTTGTAAATAATCCTCTCATTTTTGTATATCCTATCTCAACTTATGCCATTAGTAAAATCCTTTGATTATCTCTCACAGCATTTCATATTCTTGTCTGTATGCCAATTTTAATACTCTGCATGCATTTTCTGCTTGAACCCATGTCAGACATTGCGCAAGGGGCTTGTAAATATGCCTTTCTTTTTTGTATATTGTATTTCAATTTATGCCATTAGTAAAATCCTTTACGCATCTCTCAAGGCATCTCATATTCTTGCCTGTGTGCCAATTATATTACTCTGCATGCATTTTCTGCTTGCACCCATGTGAAACATTGCGCAAGGGGCTTTTAAATATGCCCCTCTTTATCTTATATTCTATCTCAATTTATGCCATTAGTAAAATCCTTTACGCATCTCTCAAAGCATTTCATATTCTTGTCTGTGTGCCAATTTTAATACTCTGCATGCATTTACTGCTTGTACCCATGTTAAACATTGTGCAAGGGACTTTTAAATATGCCCCTCTTTATCTTATATTCTATCTCAATTTATGCCATTAGAAAAATCCTTTACGCATCTCTCAAGGCATTTCATATTCTTGTCTGTGTGCCAATTTAATTACTCTGCATGCATTTACTGCTTGTACCCATGTTAAACATTGTGCAAGGGGCTTGTAAATATGCCCCTCTTTATCTTATATTCCATCTCAATTTATGCGATTAGTAAAATCCTTTACGTATCTCTCAAGGCATTTTATATTCTTGTCTGTGTGCCAATTTTAATACTCTGCATGCATTTACTGCTTGTACCCATGTTAAACATTGTGCAAGGGGCTTGTAAATATGCCCCTCTTTATCGTATATTCTATCTCAATTTATGCCATTAGTAAAATCCTTTACGCATCTCTCAAGGCATTTCATATTCTTGTCTGTGTGCCAATTATATTACTCTGCATGCATTTTCTGCTTGCACCCATGTGAAACATTGCGCAAGGGGCTTGTAAATATGCCCCTCTTTATCTTATATTCTATCTCAATTTATGCCATTAGTAAAATCCTTTACGCATCTCTCAAGGCATTTCATATTCTTGTCAGTGTGCCAATTTTAATACTCTGCATGCATTTACTGCTTGTACCCATGTTAAACATTGTGCAAGGGGCTTTTAAATATGCCCCTCTTTATCTTATATTCTATCTCAATTTATGCCATTAGTAAAATCCTTTACACATCTCTCAAGGCATTTCATATTCTTGTCTGTGTGCCAATGTTAATACTCTACATGCATTTACTGCTTGTACCCATGTTAAACATTGTGCAAGGGGCTTGTAAATATGCCCCTATTTATCTTATATTCTATCTCAATTTATGCCATTAGTAAAATCCTTTACGCATCTCTCAAGGCATTTCATATTCTTGTCTGTGTGCCAATTTTATTACTCTGCATGCATTTACTGCTTGTAGCCATGTTAAACATTGCGCAAGGGGCTTGTAAATATGCCCCTCTTTATCTCATATTCTATCTGAATTTATGCCATTAGTAAAATCCTTTACACGTTTCTCAAGGCATTTCATATTCTTGTCTGTGTGCCAATTTTATTACTCTGCATGCATTTAATGCTTGTACCCATGTTAAACATTGTGCAAGGGGCTTGTAAATATGCCCCTCTTTATCTTATATTCTATCTCAATTTATGCCATTAGTAAAATCCTTTCCGCATCTCTCAAGGCATTTCATATTCTTGTCTATGTGCCAATTTTAATACTCTGCATGCATTTACTGCTTTTACCCATGTGAAACATTGTGCAAGGGGCTTGTAAATATGCCTCTCTTTTTTTGTATATTCTATCTCAAATGATGCCATTAGTAACTCCTTTACGCATCTCTCAAGGCATTTCATAATATTGTCTGTGTGTCAATTTTAGTACTCTGCATACATTTTCTGCTTACACCCATGTGAAACATTGTGCAAGGGGCTTGTAAATATGCCCATCTTTATCTTATATTCTATCTCAATTTATGCCATTAGTAAAATCCTTTCCGCATCTCTCAAGGCATTTCATATTCTTGTCTATGTGCCAATTTTAATACTCTGCATGCATTTACTGCTTTTACCCATGTTAAACATGGTGCAAGGGGCTTGTAAATATGCTCCTCTTTATCTTATATTCTATCTCAATGTATGCCATTAGTAAAATCCTTTACGCATCTCTCAAGGCATTTCATATTCTTGTCTGTGTGCCAATTTTAATACTCTGCATGCATTTACTGCTTGTACCCATGTTAAACATTGTGCAAGGGGCTTGTAAATATGCCCCTCTTTATCTTATATTCTATCTCAATTTATGCCATTAGTAAAATCCTTTACGCATCTCTCAAGGCATTTCATATTCTTGTCTGTGTGCCAATTATATTACTCTGCATGCATTTTCTGATTGCAACCATGTGAAACATTGCGCAAGGGGCTTGTAAATATGCCCCTCTTTATCTTATATTCTATCTCAATTTATGCCATTAGTAAAATCCTTTACATATCTCTCAAGGCATTTCATATTCTTGTCAGTGTGCCAATTTTAATACTCTGCATGCATTTACTGCTTGTACCCATGTTAAACATTGTGCAAGGGGCTTTTAAATATGCCCCTCTTTATCTTATATTCTATCTCAATTTATGCCATTAGTAAAATCCTTTACGCATCTCTCAAGGCCATTCATATTCTTGTCTGTGTGCCAATGTTAATACTCTACATGCATTTACTGCTTGTACCCATGTTAAACATTGTGCAAGGGGCTTGTAAATATGCCCCTATTTATCTTATATTCTATCTCAATTTATGCCATTAGTAAAATCCTTTACGCATCTCTCAAGGCATTTCATATTCTTGTCTGTGTGCCTATTTTATTACTCTGCATGCATTTACTGCTTGTACCCATTTTTTTTTAGTAACATCGTTTTTATTGCAGTACCAAAAGTGATTGCATAGACTTTACAATGATGAATAACATATCAAGACAGCAGTATGGTATACAATCATTCCGTTATAATAAACATTTCGCTCGAGCTTCCACCTAGAAAGCTGATCAATGAGTGCCGGGAGTCCATTCTCTGCTCCATCGTCCAATGTCCGTTTCCGAAAGCACAGGAGGACGTGGACTGCTTTTATGTTTTCACCCCTCCCCCACCCCTGTCAACTACCCCCCCATACTCCCCAAACTCCCCAACACCCCCCCATGGCAGCGCTGCAGTAGAATCATAGAGAAAAGTAAGGTCTGGTGCGTGCAAGGAGGAGTGAAACATCCGCTAAAGGTGTGCTCCTGGTGCGCTAGTGGGATCAACCACTTCAGAATCCGTATCCTCTCCTTCCCCCTCACCATCACCATCCCGGAGTGTCTGCACTATCATTTCCCACGCTGTTGCCCTCTCCATGGCTTTCTCATCAGCAGCCCTTGTAGCCATCTGGTATCGTAGAGTGCTTTCACATGTCGCCCACCTCAAACATTCACCATACCAGCGTTTGTATGTGGGTCCCACTTTCGATTTCCAATTCCTGGTTATTTCCCTCTTCGCCAATATCAACCCCATGTCTATGAACCTGCTGGTTGTCTTATTTTTAGGCGTGTGTGGAAACCAATGCAGCACCCCCACCGCTTTGGTGTATTGTATCTCCCTATCCGTGGCATTTTTTAAGGCCCTCCCGACCTCCTGCCAGTATTCCCCCAGTGTAGGGCAATCCCAGAGCATGTGTCCCAAGTCCGCCCCCAGTGTACCACACCTAGGACAGGCCGCCTGCTCCACTCCAAAGTACTGCTTCAGTTTCCCTGGCGTGAGGTATGCCCTATGGATGATATAAAAGTGTATAAGTTGGAATCTGGCATTCCTCGTGCTCTTCCGTGCCCTCCGTAATAGTTGGCCCCAAGTGGCGTCAGGAATCTCCATTTGGAGGTCCAGTTCCCACTTAGTCTTTAGGGCAGTGAGCGGCTGCAAGGCCTCCCGCAACATTCTGGAATACAAACAGGTCACCGCCTAAAAGGTTCCCGCCGCCATCATCGCGCTTGGCACGCCATAGAGGTCGCGGGTTCCTGCAGGCCCTCTCCCCAGTGGTCTTGCATGGCGCCCGTCATCGCCGCGTGCAGGAGATAATCGCCTCGTGGAAGGTTAAACCGCTCCTGTAGCTCTTGGAACGGAAGCAAGGCTCCGTCCTCATAAAGATCACCCAGCATCTGGACCCCAGCTTCCTCCCAGCCCAACAGTCTCGACCAATCCCCACCATGAGGCAGGGCCGTGACCATTCCCAGCGGGATCTCCGAAGCATACATGCGGCGGATTCCCGCCCGTTTACGCGCCCGGTTCCAGCAAAGCCGAAACGTCTGTTCCTCCACTGTCAGATCTCTGAGCAACAGCTTCTGATGAAGCGTGAGCGTGATATACGCAAGCACATGCCGCGGAGTGCCCTCATCTCTAGTGTGTTCTGGGCCTCGATATACTCTTGCGACCTCCTGTGTAAAAGTCTGCAGCTGAGCCGCTAGTTAATAGCACTCAAAATCAGGCACCGCCATGCCTCCATCATCCTTGGGTCACAATAGGGTTTCCAGCGCTATTCGCCGCCGACCCGTGCCCCACAGGAACGCTATAACCAGTGATCGCAGACGTCGAAAGACTGAGCCGGGTATCCATATCGGGAGGGTCCTAAAATAATACAGTAGCCTAGTTAATGCCACCATCTTCAGCAAGGAGACACGACCTGCCAACGAGAGTGGGAGAGTGGCCCAAAAATCCATACATTCCTTTAAGGCGTTAATGCAACGAGTTATATTACCGTCCAGCATATCTGCAGGGGTATGATACACATAAACGCCCAGATAGTGCAGGCAATGAGGCTCCCACCTGAGTTCCTGTGCCGTGAGAGGGCATGGCTCTCCCCGTTTCAACAGGTACAGGCAAGACTTGGTCCAATTGACCTTCAGACCCGACAACCGCCCGAACAATTCTAGCAAACGTCTCGCTCCCATCAATTCCTCCTCCGCGTCGGCCAAAAACATCAACAGGTCGTCCGCATACAACGAGATGACGTGTGGCCTGGCCCTATAGACCAATCCCTTATAATAGTGGCCAGACCTTGCTTCCGCTGCAAAAGGCTCCATTGCCAGCGCGAACAAAAGGGGGGAAAGTGAGCACCCCTGCCCAGTGCCGCGTCGCACCGGATATTGACTCGAGATCAGCGAGCCCACTCTAACTCTAGCCGTGGCTTCAGTATACAGGACTTTAGTCCAGTTGATATAGCCCTCCCCCAGTCCGAAACGCCTCATCACTTCGTATAGATAATCCCATTCTAGGCTATCGAAAGCTTTCTCGATGTCCATGGAGAGCACTAAAGGAGTAGCCCCCTCCTGCAACCGAGTTCCTAGCAGCCTAGTCAATCTACGGATGTTGTGGGTGGTGTTTCGCGTTGGGATGAAGCCGCACTGATCACTATGGATCAGGCTTGTCATGTGGGTCAACAATCTATTCGCTAGGATTTTGCTCAGTATCTTGTAATCCGTCGTGAGCATAGATAATGGACGGTAAGAGGAGAGGGCGTCACTCGCTCTACCAGGTTTCAACAACGGGATCATAAGGGCCTCACACATTGACCGCGGCAGTCTACCTCGCGACTGTGCCTCGTTGTAAACCAATTGCAATTGCGGGCCAGGTGCTCCAAATATTTTCTATAGAACTCAATCGGCAAACCGTCAAGCCCCAGGGTTTTATTCCTAGCCATCTGCTTCACTGCGTACCCTATCTCTCCGACCATTATAGCTCGACCCAGCTCCTCTGCCTCCGATTTCTCTAGCTGTGGCAGCTGCAGCCCTCCAAGGAAGGTGTCCAATTCCTCCCCCCCGCCCGTCGGCCCGCTCTCATACAGACCCTCATAATACGCCCTGAACCTATCCAGGATCCCGGCTTGGGTGTGGCAGATCCCGCCTCCCTCCTCCTGAATAGACATGATTGGAACACCCCGCCGAAGCGGATTGGCAAGCCAAGCCAGCATCGCCCCAGCCTTGTCGCCCTCCGCATGCGCTCTCGTCAGATAGACCTTGTGATCGAAACTACGCAACCATTCCAACTCCACCGCCAATGCTTCTCTGGCGCTACTAACCCCCTCTTGAAGTTCAGGATGATTTGGGCGCTCTCTTTCTTTCTCTCTCAACCGCCTCTCCGCTCTATCAAGGTCATCCAACAATGTTTTACGAGCACCTGCAACGCTCCCAATACAGTGCCCCCTGACCACTACCTTAAACGCATCCCACTCCACAGCCCTAGTGGAGGCAGAGCCACTGTTCTCTTTGAAATAGCGCGTCACTCGCTCCCCCAGGGCCTCCTTAAATAGCAGATCATCTAGGGTATCAGGTTGTAGCCGCCAAGTTGGGACACAATTGACTTCCACCATCCAGTTCAGGGACAGCAACAAAGGGTTGTGGTCCGACAACGTGTGGGCCAAGTACTCCGCACTTCCCACCGCTGCAAGCACAGGTGAAGAACACAAGAACACATCCAACCTAACATGAAGGTCATGTAGAGTAGAGTGGAAGGAGTAATCTCTCGTGGTAGGGTGTAGTGTCCTCCAGGCATCTCCCAGGTCCCAACTCTCTTGCCAATCTAACCTTCGTTTCGCTACTCTATGTATCGGTGAAGAGTGCAATGGGGGATGAGACCTATCCAAAACAGTATCCACCACCGAGTTGAAATCCCCTCCCATGACCATCGGCCCTGCCAAGTAACTCGTCAGTTTGCCCGAAAGCGCTGTCAGGAAAGCGGGCAAGTCCACATTCGGAGCATACACACTGCAAAGAGACACTATTCGGCCCCTAAGTCTCCCCTCCACAGCCACAAACCTACCCTCTGGATCTACTACTTTTTTAGTGACCTGGAAGGGAACCCCAGCTCGTATCCAAATCATGGCCCCCCTCGCAAAGGCCGAATATGTTGTGTTAAATAGTTGCCTCCTCCACCTTCTCTGCAGCGCTACTCCCTCCTGCTTGGTGAGGTGCGTCTCTTGAAGAAAAGCTATATGCACTCCCCTACGTTTCAGATACGCATGGACCTTGTGTCTACGCACCATGGTGTGGAGACCCCGCACATTCCAGGTCACACATTTCAGAGCCCCCGTATTAGCCATACCTCCCTGTACCCATAGACATAGCAATAACAGCCATCGACCATGCGCTCATGCGAACATAATACTGACCCCCCCTCCCTCTCCAAACAAATGAACCCCACATCCCTCTGAACCCAACCTGAGCATCCCCAACTACTCCCGGTTCCCACCCCCCCAGGACAGGACCCCCCACAATTGGAAGCGAACCCATCCAAACTGTTGTAACTAGATACCCCCTTAAAGAAAGACACTAGTACTCGCAGTCTCCACTGTGATGATCTTAAGGGCCAATAGGGCGCGGACCGCTACCAAAGGAGTTCGTTAAACCAAATCAGTCCCGCATATCCCGCCCCAAGATGCCCCCATGAAAAACTCACGAAGTCCCATATAGCGAAAAGCTGCGCACACGGGCACAGCGCCCCAGTGTCTGACCATCAGGCCGTTCCTCAAGTCCAGCATCTCAGGCCTCGACGATCTCCAGACGTTTGAGGCGTGACGACGGGGCCCTTGGCCCCCCAAATTCTGAGAGTTCCGTCTCCGATCCCGTACCCTGCTCCTCCGAGTCTGTGCCTTTCCCGGACTGGCTCCCCGCCGCACCAGAGAGATCCACCACCGCCTGTAGGGCAGCCTTCCTCTCCGCCTCAGTCTGTGACACCGATGGTTTCCCAGTCCTCCGCCGATTTTTGCGAATGCGTTGTGACTTCCTAATCGGCTGTTTCTCTTGAGCCTCCTCCGCTCTGGCTTTGGCCCCGTCCGTTCCAGCCTTGTATGTGTCCCTCCAGGCCCAAGCGTCTGCCGAGGAGGTAAAGAAAAGCGACTTGTCATCCACCACCACCCTCAGCTTCGCTGGGAAGAGAAGGGAGTATTTGATGCCCTCTCCACGGAGCTCACGCTTGAGCGACAGGAAACTGGCCCTGAGCCTCTGGGTCTCAAAAGTGTAATCCGGGAACAGGGTGACTCTGTTATTATCAACTTGGAAGGGTCCTGCTTCCCTCGCCCTCTGCAGTAGCCAGTCTTGATCTTTGTAGTGGAGCAGCTTAATCACCACCGGGCGAGGTGGCAGGCCCGGGGCTGGTGGCCGGGCCGGAACCCTGTGGGCCCGTTCCAGGGAGAAGAAAGGAGAAAGCCCTTCTGGCGCAACTTCAGTGCGTAGCCAATTATCGAGGTAGCCCACCATGTCATCACCCTCCATTTTTTCTGGAAGGCCCACCAGGCGAACGTTGTTGCGCCTACTCCTATTTTCCGCGTCCTCGGCCCTCCTCTCCAGCACCTTCAACCTGTCCAGAGCATCCGCCATCTGTGCCTTCACCGCTGCGTGATCCGGGGCCAATTCTTGTACGGATATCTCCATATTCTTGACTCTGTCCTTAAGTTTGTCATGGTCCGCTTTCAGGAGGCCCAGGCCCGTCGCTACCTGGGCGATGTCCTGCTGCAGGGCGTCTTTTGTGGTCGTGATGGCCTCCAGTATACGGTCTTGCATGCGCTGGAAAGCAGGGTGGTCGCGGTCCGCTCCATCCAGCGTTTCCGAGTCAGCCGCTCCGTCCCCCTTCCCCTTTGGTTTCACCATCTCGACTGCTGCAGGTACTGGCCCCCAGGATCCCTATCAATCTCCTCGCAGTCGTCCGCAATGCAGGACCTCACCACTGGACAGTACCTCGAACAATGGGACTGGGGATCTAGGACACCCGCAGGGCACTGAGCACTGTCCTGATCTCACCCGCGGGGCCAATTCAGTTCTCGGAAGTCAACGGCTATGACGGGGTCTCGAGGGTCTGGTCTATGCGTGGAGAGTCGGAGTCGCCTTCACAAAGCTGTCGCCATTTTGGGGACCTCCCCGGAGAATTTTCCTGTGTCCTCGTGTCCCTGTCAACTCGCCACCAAAGCGAGGAAAAGGCCACCCGTACTTGCTTACAGGGTTGAGAGAGGCCCTCCGGTCCGGCAATCACCGCTAGTACTGGGTCAACAGGAGAATCGGGCCACAAGCCACCTCTGCCTTCTGCGACACTCGTCCAGGCCTCAGGGCGCCATCTTAGATCAATGTCAGTCACACCCGAGGTACTTGCTAGAGGTCAATTTTCAGGACGATAAGCGGCCACAGGTCGCCCACTCTGGATGCCGTTGCCTCCGTGACACCTTTAGATCACAGATTTTCCAATTCTCGGTGGAATTCGCGTGGATAATCAGGATGATATCTGGGATCGGGCGCGGAGCTTCGGGCTCACGCAGCCTACCTCCTCGGCATCCAAGCCACGCCCCCTTTACTGCTTGTACCCATGTTAAACATTGCGCAAGGGGCTTGTAAATATGCCCACTTTATCTCATATTCTATCTGAATTTATGCCATTACTAAAATCCTTTACACGTTTCTCAAGGCATTTCATATTCTTGTCTGTGTGCCAATTTTATTACTCTGCATGCATTTACTGCTTGTACCCATGTGAAACATTGTGCAAGGGGCTTGTAAATATGCCCCTCTTTATCTTATATTCTATCTCAATTTATGCCATTAGTAAAATCCTTTACGCATCTCTCAAGGCATTTCATATTCTTGTCTGTGTGCCAATTTTAGTACTCTGCATGCATTTTGTGGTTGCACCCATGTGAAACATTGCGCAAGGGGCTTGTAAATATGCCTCTCTTTTTTTGTATATTTTATCTCAAATGATGCCATTAGTAAAATCCTTTACACATCTCTCAAGGCATTACATATTCTTGTCTGTGTGCCAATTTTAGTACTCTGCATACATTTTCTGCTTACACCCATGTGAAACATTGTGCAAGGGGCTTGTAAATATGCCCATCTTTATCTTATATTCTATCTCAATTTATGCCATTAGTAAAATCCTTTCCGCATCTCTCAAGGCATTTCATATTCTTGTCTATGTGCCAATTTTAATACTCTGCATGCATTTACTGCTTTTACTCATGTTAAACATGGTGCAAGGGGCTTGTAATTATGCCCCTCTTTATCTTATATTCTATCTCAATGTATGCCATTAGTAAAATCCTTTACGCATCTCTCAAGGCATTTCATATTATTGTCTGTGTGCCAATTTTAATACTCTGCATGCATTTACTGCTTGTACCCATGTTAAACATTGTGCAAGGGGCTTGTAAATATGCCCCTCTTTATCTTATATTCTATCTCAATTTATGCCATTAGTAAAATCCTTTACGCATCTCTCAAGGCATTTCATATTCTTGTCTGTGTGCCAATTATATTACTCTGCATGCATTTTCTGCTTGCACCCATGTGAAACATTGCGCAAGGGGCTTTTAAATATGCCCCTCTTTATCTTATATTCTATCTCAATGTATGCCATTAGTAAAATCCTTTACGCATCTCTCAAGGCATTTCATATTATTGTCTGTGTGCCAATTTTAATACTCTGCATGCATTTACTGCTTGTACCCATGTTAAACATTGTGCAAGGGGCTTGTAAATATGCCCCTCTTTATCTTATATTCTATCTCAATTTATGCCATTAGTAAAATCCTTTCCGCATCTCTCAAGGCATTTCATATTCTTGTCTATGTGCCAATTTTAATACTCTGCATGCATTTACTGCTTTTACTCATGTTAAACATGGTGCAAGGGGCTTGTAATTATGCCCCTCTTTATCTTATATTCTATCTCAATGTATGCCATTAGTAAAATCCTTTACGCATCTCTCAAGGCATTTCATATTATTGTCTGTGTGCCAATTTTAATACTCTGCATGCATTTACTGCTTGTACCCATGTTAAACATTGTTCAAGGGGCTTGTAAATATGCCCCTCTTTATCTTATATTCTATCTCAATTTATGCCATTAGTAAAATCCTTTACGCATCTCTCAAGGCATTTCATATTCTTGTCTGTGTGCCAATTATATTACTCTGCATGCATTTTCTGCTTGCACCCATGTGAAACATTGCGCAAGGGGCTTTTAAATATGCCCCTCTTTATCTTATATTCTATCTCAATTTATGCCATTAGTAAAATCCTTTACGCATCTCTCAAGGCATTTCATATTCTTGTCTGTGTGCCTATGTTAACACTCTACATGCATTTTCTGGTTGCACCCATGTGAAACATCGCGCAAGGGGCTTGTAAATATGCCTCTCTTTTTTGTATATTCTATCTCAATGTATGCCATTAGTAAAATCCTTTACACATCTCTCAAGGCATTTCATATTCTTGTCTGTGTGCCACTTATATTACTCTGCATGCATTTTCTGCTTGCACCCATGTGAAACATTGCGCAAGGTGCTTGTAAATATGCCCCTCTTTATCTTATATTCTATCTCAATTTATGTCATTAGTAAAATCCTTTACGCATCTCTCAAGGCATTTCATATTCTTGTCTGTGTGCCAATTTTAATACTCTGCATGCATTTACTGCTTGTACCCATGTTAAACATTATGCAAGGGGCTTTTAAATATGCCCCTCTTTATCTTATATTCTATCTCAATTTATGCAATTAGTAAAATCCTTTAGGCATCTCTCAAGGCATTTCATATTCTTGTCTGTGTGCCAATGTTAATACTCTACATGCATTTACTGCTTGTACCCATGTTAAACATTGTGCAAGGGGCGTGTAAATATGCCCCTATTTATCTTATATTCTATCTCAATTTATGCCATTAGTAAAATCCTTTACGCATCTCTAAAGGCATTTCATATTCTTGTCTGTGTGCCAATTTTATTACTCTGCATGCATTTACTGCTTGTACCCATTTTTTTAGTAACATCGTTTTTATTGCAGTACCAAAAGTGATTGCATAGACTTTACAATGATGAATAACATATCAAGACAGCAGTATGGTATACAATCATTCCGTTATAATAAACATTTCGCTCGAGCTTCCACCTAGAAAGCTGATCAATGAGTGCTGGGAGTCCATTCTCTGCTCCATCGTCCAATGTCCGTTTCCGAAAGCACAGGAGGACGTGGACTGCTTTTATGTTTTCACCCCTCCCTCACCCCTGTCAACTACCCCCCCATACTCCCCAAACTCCCCAACACCCCCCCATGGCAGCGCTGCAGTAGAATCATAGAGAAAAGTAAGGTCTGGTGCGTGCAAGGAGGAGTGAAACATCCGCTAAAGGTGTGCTCCTGGTGCGCTAGTGGGATCAACCACTTCAGAATCCGTATCCTCTCCTTCCCCCTCACCATCACCATCCCGGAGTGCCTGCACTATCATTTCCCACGCTGTTGCCCTCTCCATGGCTTTCTCATCAGCAGCCCTTGTAGCCATCTGGTATCGTAGAGTGCTTTCACATGTCGCCCACCTCAAACATTCACCATACCAGCGTTTGTATGTGGGTCCCACTTTCGATTTCCAATTCCTGGTTATTTCCCTCTTCGCCAATATCAACCCCATGTCTATGAACCTGCTGGTCGTCTTATTTTTAGGCGTGTGTGGAAACCAATGCAGCACCCCCACCGCTTTGGTGTATTGTATCTCCCTATCCGTGGCATTGTTTAAGGCCCTCCCGACCTCCTGCCAGTATTCCCCCAGTGTAGGGCAATCCCAGAGCATGTGTCCCAAGTCCGCCCCCAGTGTACCACACCTAGGACAGGCCGCCTGCTCCACTCCAAAGTACTGCTTCAGTTTCCCTGGCGTGAGGTATGCCCTATGGATGATATAAAAGTGTATAAGTTGGAATCTGGCATTCCTCGTGCTCTTCCGTGCCCTCCGTAATAGTTGGCCCCAAGTGGCGTCAGGAATCTCCATTTGGAGGTCCAGTTCCCACTTAGTCTTTAGGGCAGTGAGCGGCTGCAAGGCCTCCCGCAACATTCTGGAATACAAACAGGTCACCGCCTAAAAGGTTCCCGCCGCCATCATCGCGCTTGGCACGCCATAGAGGTCGCGGGTTCCTGCAGGCCCTCTCCCCAGTGGTCTTGCATGGCACCCGTCACCGCCGCGTGCAGGAGATAATCGCCTCGTGGAAGGTTAAACCGCTCCTGTAGCTCTTGGAACGGAAGCAAGGCTCCGTCCTCATAAAGGTAACCCAGCATCTGGACCCCAGCTTCCTCCCAGCCCAACAGTCTCGACCAATCCCCACCATGAGGCAGGGCCGTGACCATTCCCAGCGGGATCTTCGGAGCATACATGCGGCGGATTCCCGCCCGTTTACGCGCCCGGTTCCAGCAAAGCCGAAACGTCTGTTCCTCCACTGTCAGATCTCTGAGCAACAGCTTCTGATGAAGCGTGATATACGCAAGCACATGCCGCGGAGTGCCCTCATCTCTAGTGTGTTCTGGGCCTCGATATACTCTTGCGACCTCCTGTGTAAAAGTCTGCAGCTGAGCCGCTAGTTAATAGCACTCAAAATCAGGCACCGCCATGCCTCCCTCATCCTTGGGTCACAATAGGGTGTCCAGCGCTATTGGCCGCCGACCCGTGCCCCACAGGAACGCTATAACCAGTGATCGCAGACGTCGAAAGACTGAGCCGGGTATCCATATCGGGAGGGTCCTAAAATAATACAGTAGCCTAGTTAATGCCACCATCTTCAGCAAGGAGACACGACCTGCCAACGAGAGTGAGAGAGTGGCCCAAAAATCCATACATTCCTTTAAGGCGTTAATGCAACGAGTTATATTACCGTCCAGCATATCTGCAGGGGTATGATACACATAAACGCCCAGATAGTGCAGGCAATGAGGCTCCCACCTGAGTTCCTGTGCCGTGAGAGGGCATGGCTCTCCCCGTTTCAACGGGTACAGGCAAGACTTGGTCCAATTGACCTTCAGACCCGACAACCGCCCGAACAATTCTAGCAAACGTCTCGCTCCCATCAATTCCTCCTCCGCGTCGGCCAAAAACATCAACAGGTCGTCCGCATACAACGAGATGACGTGTGGCCTGGCCCTATAGACCAATCCCTTATAATAGTGGCCAGACCTTGCTTCCGCTGCAAAAGGCTCCATTGCCAGCGCGAACAAAAGGGGGGAAAGTGAGCACCCCTGCCCAGTGCTGCGTCGCACCGGATATTGACTCGAGATCAGCGAGCCCACTCTAACTCTAGCCGTGGCTTCAGTATACAGGACTTTAGTCCAGTTGATATAGCCCTCCCCCAGTCCGAAACGCCTCATCACTTCGTATAGATAATCCCATTCTAGGCTATCGAAAGCTTTCTCGATGTCCATGGAGAGCACTAAAGGAGTAGCCCCCTCCTGCAACCGAGTTCCTAGCAGCCTAGTCAATCTACGGATGTTGTGGGTGGTGTTTCGCGTTGGGATGAAGCCGCACTGATCACTATGGATCAGGCTTGTCATGTGGGTCAACAATCTATTCGCTAGGATTTTGCTCAGTATCTTGTAATCCGTCGTGAGCATAGATAATGGACGGTAAGAGGAGAGGGCGTCACTCGCTCTACCAGGTTTCAACAACGGGATCATAAGGGCCTCACACATTGACCGCGGCAGTCTACCTCGCGACTGTGCCTCGTTGTAAACCAATTGCAATTGCGGGGCCAGGTGCTCCAAATATTTTCTATAGAACTCAATCGGCAAACCGTCAAGCCCCGGGGTTTTATTCCTAGCCATCTGCTTCACTGCGTACCCTATCTCTCCGACCATTATAGCTCGACCCAGCTCCTCTGCCTCCGATTTCTCTAGCTGTGGCAGCTGCAGCCCTCCAAGGAAGGTGTCCAATTCCTCCGCCCCGCCTGTCGGCCCGCTCTCATACAGACCCTCATAATACGCCCTGAACCTATCCAGGATCCCGGCTTGGGTGTGGCAGATCCCGCCTCCCTCCTCCTGAATAGACATGATTGGAACACCCCGCCGAAGCGGATTGGCAAGCCAAGCCAGCATCGCCCCTGCCTTGTCGCCCTCCGCATACGCTCTCGTCAGATAGACTTTGTGATCGAAACTACGCAACCGTTCCAACTCCACCGCCAATGCTTCTCTGGCGCTACTAACCCCCTCTTGAAGTTCAGGATGATTTGGGCGCTCTCTTTCTTTCTCTCTCAACCGCCGCTCCGCTCTATCAAGGTCATCCAACAATGTTTTACGAGCACCTGCAACGCTCCCAATACAGTGCCCCCTGACCACTACCTTAAACGCATCCCACTCCACAGCCCTAGTGGAGGCAGAGCCACTGTTCTCTTCGAAATAGCGCGTCACTCGCTCCCCCAGGGCCTCCCTAAATAGCAGATCATCTAGGGTATCAGGTTGTAGCCGCCAAGTTGGGACACAATTGACTTCCACCATCCAGTTCAGGGACAGCAACAAAGGGTTGTGGTCCGACAACGTGTGGGCCAAGTACTCCGCACTTCCCACCGCTGCAAGCACAGGTGAAGAACACAAGAACACATCCAACCTAACATGAAGGTCATGTAGAGTAGAGTGGAAGGAGTAATCTCTCGTGGTAGGGTGTAGTGTCCTCCAGGCATCTCCCAGGTCCCAACTCTCTTGCCAATCTAACCTTCGTTTCGCTACTCTATGTATCGGTGAAGAGTGCAATGGGGGATGAGACCTATCCAAAACAGTATCCACCACCGAGTTGAAATCCCCTCCCATGACCATCGGCCCTGCCAAGTAACTCGCCAGTTTGCCCGAAAGCGCTGTCAGGAAAGCGGGCAAGTCCACATTCGGAGCATACACACTGCAAAGAGACACTATTCGGCCCCTAAGTCTCCCCTCCACAGCCACAAACCTACCCTCTGGATCTACTACTTTTTTAGTGACCTGGAAGGGAACCCCAGCTCGTATCCAAATCAAGGCCCCCCTCGCAAAGGCCGAATATGTTGTGTTAAATAGTTGCCTCCTCCACCTTCTCTGCAGCGCTACTCCCTCCTGCTTGGTGAGGTGCGTCTCTTGAAGAAAAGCTATATGCACTCCCCTACGTTTCAGATACGCATGGACCTTGTGTCTACGCACCATGGTGTGGAGACCCCGCACATTCCAGGTCACACATTTCAGAGCCCCCGTATTAGCCATACCTCCCTGTACCCATAGACATAGCAATAACAGCCATCGACCATGCGCTCATGCCAACATAATACTGACCCCCCCTCCCTCTCCAAACAAATGAACCCCACATCCCTCTGAACCCAACCTGAGCATCCCCAACTACTCTCGGTTCCCATCCCCCCAGGACAGGACCCCCCACAATTGGAAGCGAACCCATCCAAACTGTTGTAACTAGATACCCCCTTAAAGAAAGACACTAGTACTCGCAGTCTCCACTGTGATGATCTTAAGGGCCAATAGGGCGCGGACCGCTACCAAAGGAGTTCGTTAAACCAAATCAGTCCCGCATATCCCGCCCCAAGATGCCCCCATGAAAAACTCACGAAGTCCCATATAGCGAAAAGCTGCGCACACGGGCACAGCGCCCCAGTGTCTGACCATCAGGCCGTTCCTCAAGTCCAGCATCTCAGGCCTCGACGATCTCTCCAGACGTTTGAGGCGTGACGACGGGGCCCTTGGCCCCCCGAATTCTGAGAGTTCCGTCTCCGATCCCGTACCCTGCTTCTCCGAGTCTGTGCCTTTCCCGGACTGGCTCCGCGCCGCACCAGAGAGATCCACCGCCGCCTGTAGGGCAGCCTTCCTCTCCGCCTCAGTCTGTGACACCGATGGTTTCCCAGTCCTCCGCCGATTTTTGCGAATGCGTTGTGACTTCCTAATCGGCTGTTTCTCTTGAGCCTCCTCCGCTCTGGCTTTGGCCCCGTCCGTTCCAGCCTTGTATGTGTCCCACCAGGCCCAAGCGTCTGCCGAGGAGGTAAAGAAAAGCGACTTGTCATCCACCACCACCCTCAGCTTCGCTGGGAAGAGAAGGGAGTATTTGATGCCCTCTCCACGGAGCTCACGCTTGAGCGACAGGAAACTGGCCCTGAGCCTCTGGGTCTCAAAAGTGTAATCCGGGAACAGGGTGACTCTGTTATTATCAACTTGGAAGGGTCCTGCTTCCCTCGCCCTCTGCAGTAGCCAGTCTTGATCTTTGTAGTGGAGCAGCTTAATCACCACCGGGCGAGGTGGCAGGCCCGGGGCTGGTGGCCGGGCCGGAACCCTGTGGGCCCGTTCCAGGGAGAAGAAAGGAGAAAGCCCTTCTGGCGCAACTTCAGTGCGTAGCCAATTATCGAGGTAGCCCACCATGTCATCACCCTCAATTTTTTCTGGAAGGCCCACCAGGCGAACGTTGTTGCGCCTACTCCTATTTTCCGCGTCCTCGGCCCTCCTCTCCAGCACCTTCAACCTGTCCAGAGCATCCGCCATCTGTGCCTTCACCGCTGCGTGATCCGGGGCCAATTCTTGTACGGATATCTCCATATTCTTGACTCTGTCCTTAAGTTTGTCATGGTCCGCTTTCAGGAGGCCCAGGCCCGTCGCTACCTGGGCGATGTCCTGCTGCAGGGCGTCTTTTGTGGTCGTGATGGCCTCCAGTATACGTTCTTGCATGCGCTGGAGAGCAGGGTGGTCGCGGTCCGCTCCATCCAGCGTTTCCGAGTCAGCCGCTCCGTCCCCCTTCCCCTTTGGTTTCACCATCTCGACTGCTGCAGGTACTGGCCCCCGGGATCCCTATCAATCTCCTCGCAGTCGTCCGCAATGCAGGACCTCACCACTGGACAGTACCTCGAACAATGGGACTGGGGATCTAGGACACCCGCGGGGCACTGAGCACTGTCCTGATCTCACCCGCGGGGCCAATTCAGTTCTCGGAAGTCAACGGCTATGACGGGGTCTCGAGGGTCTGGTCTATGCGTGGAGAGTCGGAGTCGCCTTCACAAAGCCGTCGCCATTTTGGGGACCTCCCCGGAGAATTTTCCTGTGTCCTCGTGTCCCTGTCAACTCGCCACCAAAGCGAGGAAAAGGCCACCCGTACTTGCTTACAGGGTTGAGAGAGGCCCTCCGGTCCGGCAATCACCGCTAGTACTGGGTCAACAGGAGAACCGGGCCACAAGCCACCTCTGCCTTCTGCGACACTCGTCCAGGCCTCAGGGCGCCATCTTAGATCAATGTCTATCACACCCGAGGCACTTGCTAGAGGTCAATTTTCAGGACGATAAGCGGCCACAGGTCGCCCACTCTGGATGCCGTTGCCTCCGTGACACCTTTAGATCACGGATTTTCCAATTCTCAGTGGAATTCGCGTGGATAATCAGGATGATATCTGGGATCGGGCGCGGAGCTTCGGGCTCACGCAGCCTACCTCCTCGGCATCCAAGCCACGCCCCCTTTACTGCTTGTACCCATGTTAAACATTGCGCAAGGGGCTTGTAAATATGCCCACTTTATCTCATATTCTATCGGAATTTATGCCATTACTAAAATCCTTTACACGTTTCTCAAGGCATTTCATATTCTTATCTGTGTGCCAATTTTATTACTCTGCATGCATTTACTGCTTGTACCCATGTTAAACATTGTGCAAGGGGCTTGTAAATATGCCCCTCTTTATCTTATATTCTATCTCAATTTATGCCATTAGTAAAATCCTTTACGCATCTCTCAAGGCATTTCATATTCTTGTCTGTGTGCCAATTTTAGTACTCTGCATGCATTTTGTGGTTGCACCCATGTGAAACATTGCGCAAGGGGCTTGTAAATATGCCTCTCTTTTTTTGTATATTTTATCTCAAATGAGGCCATTAGTAAAATCCTTTACACATCTCTCAAGGCATTACATATTCTTGTCTGTGTGCCAATTTTAGTACTCTGCATACATTTTCTGCTTACACCCATGTGAAACATTGTGCAAGGGGCTTGTAAATATGCCCATCTTTATCTTATATTCTATCTCAATTTATGCCATTAGTAAAATCCTTTCCGCATCTCTCAAGGCATTTCATATTCTTGTCTATGTGCCAATTTTAATACTCTGCATGCATTTACTGCTTTTACCCATGTTAAACATGGTGCAAGGGGCTTGTAATTATGCCCCTCTTTATCTTATATTCTATCTCAATGTATGCCATTAGTAAAATCCTTTACGCATCTCTCAAGGCATTTCATATTCTTGTCTGTGTGCCAATTTTAATACTCTGCATGCATTTACTGCTTGTACCCATGTTAAACATTGTGCAAGGGGCTTGTAAATATGCCCCTCTTTATCTTATATTCTATCTCAATTTATGCCATTAGTAAAATCCTTTACGCATCTCTCAAGGCATTTCATATTCTTGTCTGTGTGCCAATTATATTACTCTGCATGCATTTTCTGCTTGCACCCATGTGAAACATTGCGCAAGGGGCTTTTAAATATGCCCCTCTTTATCTTATATTCTATCTCAATTTATGCCATTAGTAAAATCCTTTACGCATCTCTCAAGGCACTTCATATTCTTGTCTGTGTGCCTATGTTAACACTCTACATGCATTTTCTGGTTGCACCCATGTGAAACACCGCGCAAGGGGCTTGTAAATATGCCTCTCTTTTTTGTATATTCTATCTCAATGTATGCCATTAGTAAAATCCTTTACACATCTCTCAAGGCATTTCATATTCTTGTCTGTGTGCCACTTATATTACTCTGCATGCATTTTCTGCTTGCACCTATGTGAAACATTGCGCAAGGGGCTTGTAAATATGCCCCTCTTTATCTTATATTCTATCTCAATTTATGTCATTAGTAAAATACTTTACGCATCTCTCAAGGCATTTCATATTCTTGTCTGTGTGCCAATTTTAATACTCTGCATGCATTTACTGCTTGTACCCATGTTAAACATTATGCAAGGGGCTTTTAAATATGCCCCTCTTTATCTTATATTCTATCTCAATTTATGCCATTAGTAAAATCCTTTACGCATCTCTCAAGGCATTTCATATTCTTGCCTGTGTGCCAATTATATTACTCTGCATGCATTTTCTGCTTGCACCCATGTGAAACATTGCGCAAGGGGCTTTTAAATATGCCCCTCTTTATCTTATATTCTATCTCAATTTATGCCATTAGTAAAATCCTTTACGCATCTCTCAAGGCATTTCATATTCTTGTCTGTGTGCCTATGTTAACACTCTACATGCATTTTCTGGTTGCACCCATGTGAAACATCGCGCAAGGGGCTTGTAAATATGCCTCTCTTTTTTGTATATTCTATCTCAATGTATGCCATTAGTAAAATCCTTTACACATCTCTCAAGGCATTTCATATTCTTGTCTGTGTGCCACTTATATTACTCTGCATGCATTTTCTGCTTGCACCCATGTGAAACATTGCGCAAGGGGCTTGTAAATATGCCCCTCTTTATCTTATATTCTATCTCAATTTATGTCATTAGTAAAATCCTTTACGCATCTCTCAAGGCATTTCATATTCTTGTCTGTGTGCCAATTTTAATACTCCGCATGCATTTACTGCTTGTACCCATGTTAAACATTATGCAAGGGGCTTTTAAATATGCCCCTCTTTATCTTATATTCTATCTCAATTTATGCCATTAGTAAAATCCTTTAGGCATCTCTCAAGGCATTTCATATTCTTGTCTGTGTGCCAATGTTAATACTCTACATGCATTTACTGCTTGTACCCATGTTAAACATTGTGCAAGGGGCTTGTAAATATGCCCCTATTTATCTTATATTCTATCTCAATTTATGCCATTAGTAAAATCCTTTACGCATCTCTAAAGACATTTCATATTCTTGTCTGTGTGCCAATTTTATTACTCTGCATGCATTTACTGCTTGTACCCATGTTAAACATTGCGCAAGGGGCTTGTAAATATGCCCCTCTTTATCTGATATTCTATCTGAATTTATGCCATTAGTAAAATCCTTTACACGTTTCTCAAGGCATTTCATATTCTTGTCTGTGTGCCAATTTTATTACTCTGCATGCATTTACTGCTTGTACCCATGTTAAACATTGTGCAAGGGGCTTGTAAATATGCCCCTCTTTATCTTATATTCTATATCAATTTATGCCATTAGTAAAATCCTTTACGCATCTCTCAAGGCATTTCATATTCTTGTCTATGTGCCAATTTTAGTACTCTGCATGCATTTTGTGGTTGCACCCATGTGAAACATTGCGCAAGGGGCTTGTAAATATGCCTCTCTTTTTTTGTATATTCTATATCAAATGATGCCTTTAGTAAAATCCTTTACGCATCTCTCAAGGCATTTCATATTATTGTCTGTGTGCCAATTTTAGTACTCTGCATACATTTTCTGCTTACACCCATGTGAAACATTGTGCAAGGGGCTTGTAAATATGCCCATCTTTATCTTATATTCTATCTCAATTTATGCCATTAGTAAAATCCTTTCCGCATCTCTCAAGGCATTTCATATTCTTGTCTATGTGCCAATTTTAATACTCTGCATGCATTTACTGCTTTTACCCATGTTAAACATGGTGCAAGGGGCTTGTAATTATGCCCCTCTTTATCTTATATTCTATCTCAATGTATGCCATTAGTAAAATCCTTTACGCATCTCTCAAGGCATTTCATATTCTTGTCTGTGTGCCAATTTTAATACTCTGCATGCATTTACTGCTTGTACCCATGTTAAACATTGTGCAAGGGGCTTGTAAATATGCCCCTCTTTATCTTATATTCTATCTCAATTTATGCCATTAGTAAAATCCTTTACGCATCTCTCAAGGCATTTCATATTCTTGTCTGTGTGCCAATTATATTACTCTGCATGCATTTTCTGATTGCACCCATGTGAAACATTGCGCAAGGGGCTTTTAAATATGCCCCTCTTTATCTTATATTCTATCTCAATTTATGCCATTAGTAAAATCCTTTACGCATCTCTCAAGGCACTTCATATTCTTGTCTGTGTGCCTATGTTAACACTCTACATGCATTTTCTGGTTGCACCCATGTGAAACACCGCGCAAGGGGCTTGTAAATATGCCTCTCTTTTTTGTATATTCTATCTCAATGTATGCCATTAGTAAAATCCTTTACACATCTCTCAAGGCATTTCATATTCTTGTCTTTGTGCCACTTATATTACTCTGCATGCATTTTCTGCTTGCACCCATGTGAAACATTGCGCAAGGGGCTTGTAAATATGCCCCTCTTTATCTTATATTCTATCTCAATTTATGTCATTAGTAAAATCCTTTACGCATCTCTCAAGGCATTTCATATTCTTGTCTGTGTGCCAATTTTAATACTCTGCATGCATTTACTGCTTGTACCCATGTTAAACATTATGCAAGGGGCTTTTAAATATGCCCCTCTTTATCTTATATTCTATCTCAATTTATGCCATTAGTAAAATCCTTTACGCATCTCTCAAGGCATTTCATATTCTTGTCTGTGTGCCAATTATATTACTCTGCATGCATTTTCTGCTTGCACCCATGTGAAACATTGCGCAAGGGGCTTTTAAATATGCCCCTCTTTATCTTATATTCTATCTCAATTTATGCCATTAGTAAAATCCTTTACGCATCTCTCTAGGCATTTCATATTCTTGTCTGTGTGCCTATGTTAACACTCTACATGCATTTTCTGGTTGCACCCATGTGAAACATCGCGCAAGGGGCTTGTAAATATGCCTCTCTTTTTTGTATATTCTATCTCAATGTATGCCATTAGTAAAATCCTTTACACATCTCTCAAGGCATTTCATATTCTTGTCTGTGTGCCACTTATATTACTCTGCATTCATTTTCTGCTTGCACCCATGTGAAACATTGCGCAAGGGGCTTGTAAATATGCCCCTCTTTATCTTATATTCTATCTCAATTTATGTCATTAGTAAAATCCTTTACGCATCTCTCAAGGCATTTCATATTCTTGTCTGTGTGCCAATTTTAATACTCCGCATGCATTTACTGCTTGTACCCATGTTAAACATTATGCAAGGGGCTTTTAAATATGCCCCTCTTTATCTTATATTCTATCTCAATTTATGCCATTAGTAAAATCCTTTAGGCATCTCTCAAGGCATTTCATATTCTTGTCTGTGTGCCAATGTTAATACTCTACATGCATTTACTGCTTGTACCCATGTTAAAAATTGTGCAAGGGGCTTGTAAATATGCCCCTATTTATCTTATATTCTATCTCAATTTATGCCATTAGTAAAATCCTTTACGCATCTCTAAAGACATTTCATATTCTTGTCTGTGTGCCAATTTTATTACTCTGCATGCATTTACTGCTTGTACCCATGTTAAACATTGCGCAAGGGGCTTGTAAATATGCCCCTCTTTATCTGATATTCTATCTGAATTTATGCCATTAGTAAAATCCTTTACACGTTTCTCAAGGCATTTCATATTCTTGTCTGTGTGCCAATTTTATTACTCTGCATGCATTTACTGCTTGTACCCATGTTAAACATTGTGCAAGGGGCTTGTAAATATGCCCCTCTTTATCTTATATTCTATATCAATTTATGCCATTAGTAAAATCCTTTAAGCATCTCTCAAGGCATTTCATATTCTTGTCTATGTGCCAATTTTAGTACTCTGCATGCATTTTGTGGTTGCACCCATGTGAAACATTGCGCAAGGGGCTTGTAAATATGCCTCTCTTTTTTTGTATATTCTATATCAAATGATGCCTTTAGTAAAATCCTTTACGCATCTCTCAAGGCATTTCATATTATTGTCTGTGTGCCAATTTTAGTACTCTGCATGCATTTTCTGCTTGTACCCATGTGAAACATTGTGCAAGGGGCTTGTAAATATGCCCATCTTTATCTTATATTCTATCTCAATTTATGCCATTAGTAAAATCCTTTCCGCATCTCTCAAGGCATTTCATATTCTTGTCTATGTGCCAATTTTAATACTCTGCATGCATTTAAATCTTTCACCCATGTTAAACATGGTGCAAGGGGCTTGTAAATATGCCCCTCTTTATCTTATATTCTATCTCAATGTATGCCATTAGTAAAATCCTTTACGCATCTCTCAAGGCATTTCATATTCTTGTCTGTGTGCCAATTTTATTACTCTGCATGCATTTACTGCTTGTACCCATGTTAAACATTGTGCAAGGGGCTTGTAAATATGCCCCTCTTTATCTTATATTCTATCTCAATTTATGCCATTAGTAAAATCCTTTACGCATCTCTCAAGGCATTTCATATTCTTGTCTGTGTGCCAATGTTAATACTCTACATGCATTTTCTGGTTGCACCCATGTGAAACATCGCGCAAGGGGCTTGTAAATATGCCTCTCTTTTTTGTATATTCTATCTCAATTTATGCCATTAGTAAAATCCTTTACACATCTCTCAAGGCATTTCATATTCTTGTCTGTGTGCCACTTATATTACTCTGCATGCATTTTCTGCTTGCACCCATGTGAAACATTGCGCAAGGGGCTTGTAAATATGCCCCTATTTATCTTATATTCTATCTCAATTTATGCCATTAGTAAAATCCTTTACGCATCTCTAAAGGCATTTCATATTCTTGTCTGTGTGCCAATTTTATTACTCTGCATGCATTTACTGCTTGTACCCATGTTAAACATTGCGCAAGGGGCTTGTAAATATGCCCCTCTTTATCTGATATTCTATCTGAATTTATGCCATTAGTAAAATCCTTTACACGTTTCTCAAGGCATTTCATATTCTTGTCTGTGTGCCAATTTTATTACTCTGCATGCATTTACTGCTTGTACCCATGTTAAACATTGTGCAAGGGGCTTGTAAATATGCCCCTCTTTATCTTATATTCTATATCAATTTATGCCATTAGTAAAATCCGTAACGCATCTCTCAAGGCATTTCATATTCTTGTCTATGTGCCAATTTTAGTACTCTGCATGCATTTTGTGGTTGCACCCATGTGAAACATTGCGCAAGGGGCTTGTAAATATGCCTCTCTTTTTTTGTATATTCTATATCAAATGATGCCTTTAGTAAAATCCTTTACACATCTCTCAAGGCATTTCATATTATTGTCTGTGTGCCAATTTTAGTACTCTGCATGCATTTTCTGCTTGTACCCATGTGAAACATTGTGCAAGGGGCTTGTAAATATGCCCATCTTTATCTTATATTCTATCTCAATTTATGCCATTAGTAAAATCCTTTCCGCATCTCTCAAGGCATTTCATATTCTTGTCTATGTGCCAATTTTAATACTCTGCATGCATTTAAATCTTTCACCCATGTTAAACATGGTGCAAGGGGCTTGTAAATATGCCCCTCTTTATCTTATATTCTATCACAGTGTATGCCATTAGTAAAATCCTTTACGCATCTCTCTAGGCATTTCATATTCTTGTCTATGTGCCAATTTTAGTACTCTGCATGCATTTTGTGGTTGCACCCATGTGAAACATTGCGCAAGGGGCTTGTAAATATGCCTCTCTTTTTTTGTATATTCTATATCAAATGATGCCTTTAGTAAAATCCTTTACACATCTCTCAAGGCATTTCATATTATTGTCTGTGTGCCAATTTTAGTACTCTGCATGCATTTTCTGCTTGTACCCATGTGAAACATTGTGCAAGGGGCTTGTAAATATGCCCATCTTTATCTTATATTCTATCTCAATTTATGCCATTAGTAAAATCCTTTCCGCATCTCTCAAGGCATTTCATATTCTTGTCTATGTGCCAATTTTAATACTCTGCATGCATTTAAATCTTTCACCCATGTTAAACATGGTGCAAGGGGCTTGTAAATATGCCCCTCTTTATCTTATATTCTATCTCAATGTATGCCATTAGTAAAATCCTTTACGCATCTCTCAAGGCATTTCATATTCTTGTCTGTGTGCCAATTTTATTACTCTGCATGCATTTACTGCTTGTACCCATGTTAAACATTGTGCAAGGGGCTTGTAAATATGCCCCTCTTTATCTTATATTCTATCTCAATTTATGCCATTAGTAAAATCCTTTACGCATCTCTCAAGGCATTTCATATTCTTGTCTATGTGCCAATGTTAATACTCTACATGCATTTTCTGGTTGCACTCATGTGAAACATCGCGCAAGGGGCTTGTAAATATGCCTCTCTTTTTTGTATATTCTATCTCAATTTATGCCATTAGTAAAATCCTTTACACATCTCTCAAGGCATTTCATATTCTTGTCTGTGTGCCACTTATATTACTCTGCATGCATTTTCTGCTTGCACCCATGTGAAACATTGCGCAAGGGGCTTGTAAATATGCCCCTCTTTATCTTATATTCTATCTCAATTTATGTCATTAGTAAAATCCTTTACGCATCTGTCAAGGCATTTCATATTCTTGTCTGTGTGCCAATTTTAATACTCTGCATGCATTTACTGCTTGTACCCATGTTAAACATTGTGCAAGGGGCTTGTAAATATGCCCCTCTTTATCTTATATACCATCTCAATTTATGCCATTAGTAATATCCTTCACGCATCTCTCAAGGCATTTGATATTCTTGTCTGTGTGCCAATTTTAATACTCTGCATGCATTTACTGCTTGTACCCATGTTAAACATTGTGCAAGGGGCTTGTAAATATGCCCCTCTTTATCTCATATTGTATCTTAATTTATGCCATTAGTAAAATCCTTTACGCATCTTTCAAGGCATTTCATATTTTTGTCTGTGTGCCAATTGTAATACTCTGCATGCATTTACTGCTTGTACCCATGTTAAACATTGTGCAAGGGGCTTGCAAATATGCCTCTCTTTATCTTATATTCTATCTCAATTAATGCCATTAGTAAAATCCTTTATGCATCTCCCACACAATTTCATATTTTTTTTATCTGCTATTCCTATCCCTCTCCATATATTCACTGCTTGCACCCATGTTAAAGGTTATGCAAGGCGCTTGTAAAAAAAGGAGCATATTTACAAGCCAAATTAAACTATTAGCACTATCCCTGTACCAGCATTGAATCCAAGCATGAGAAACACTTTAAAAAGAAGAGTACCCTGTAAGCTAAAAGATACAAAACTGTGTGCACACACAGCTAACATTATGGAAAAAGATGAAAATATAATTCCTTAATTCACATACACACTCACTGTGTTCCTCGTCAAAAAACTTAAAGCCAGACATTTCAACCAAAAACCATTTAGAATGGTAAATCGTTTTAGACACAGAGAGTGAGATGAGACACACACATAAACAGACAGATGGTGTAGGCAGAGATTGAGATGACACACACATACAAACAGAGAGATGGTGGAAGAAGAGAGTGAGATGAGGCATACAAAGAGGGAGATGGTGCAGGCAGAGAGTGATATGAGACACACAAAGAGGGATGTGAACTAGTGTTTATATTGTGTAGTTAATGTAATTGCTAAGTGCTATGTTAGTAGTGGTCTATAATATGTCATATTTTTCTTTTCAACAGATTGTAAATATCTACAAAGTCATAATAGATTATGCCTACCAAGAACCACAAACAAAGAGTTTATAAGCAAACTTTATCAATCAAGAGGACTGAATTAGAAGATTCATCCAGAAGACAATCTTCAGAGAAAAGAAAAAATGCTCCTGGTAATGCACCTGTACTTCCTGTTTTTTGCAGGATAACTTGAATGGACTCTTGTGCAAAGGTTATTATTTTCTGGCAACAAATGCATTGCATCATGAAATTCTTAAGTTCAGGTTGGATATTTGCAACCATTGATGCTTGCATTGGTGGTGCTGTTGCTTTAGAAGAAGTGCTGGGAGCAGAGCCCTGCTCCTCTGATGATCTTTTTATTACAGCTTTACTCCAATTGTTTGGGTGTATATTCCGGACATGGCATTCCATGCTATAAGTTCCAAAGCTGTACTGTTTCTGTGGATTCACTCTTGAAAGTACTGTGTGACAGATTTTACATGTGACAAAAGGTGCATTTACCATTTTCTCTCTTTCTATTTTTTTTTTAATTTCCGTACTGTGGACTCTCTCTGTGTTCTAGGGGTTTCAGGAACAAACTCTTCTGAAGATGAAGTAGAAGAATGAACTTTTTACACAAAATAATTGTTGCATCTGTGGTTCCTGTTCTTCTGCAAAATTACAATGGACTGTAGTCCGAAGGCTACTAATTTATTGCAATGTATGCATTGCATCATTACATTTTTCAGTTCTGGCTGAATGTTTGCCACCATTGAAGATGCCATTGGTGGTACTCCGGTTCTTGCTGTAGATGTACTAGGAGAAGAGTCCTGCTCCTGAGATCTTTGCACCACAGCTCTACTCCAATTGTTGGGGTGTATATTTTTTACATGACGTTCCATGCTGTGGGTTCTGAATGAATATTTCTTATTAGGATTTCCTCTAGATAACACTGTGTCACAGATCTTGCAGGTGACCAGTGGTGCATTTACCTTCTTCTGATGTTCTGGAAAGCTGAAAAATGTCCAGACTATAGACTCCTTCTTCTTACTTGGGCGAGGGTCCTCTTCAACAAAGTCTTCATTAGAAGAATGGTCATACTCTGGATGTTCAGCCATTTTGAAGTATTTTTCTGTAGCTAGGAGCTGTAGAAAAAAGGTGTTGCTTCTTTGAAAGCCAAAGAAGAACGATGAACATGGGAGGGGTCTTTTAACAATTGGAGTAGGAAGTATTATAAACCAATGAAATCTTTTGTTTTAAGGTCACATGGTTGGATGTAAGCTTACGGAGCGCTTACGGAGCGCTTAAGTTGCGTTTACGTTTTATTTATGGAGTGCTTACGTCATCTTATGATGTGCTTACATGGTACGCACCCTCGTGAGATTTATAATTGTTTAAATAAAGTTGTATATATTGTTTAAAATAAACATGTTCTTTATTATCCCAGGTAATGTGTTCCTTTATATTGTTCAATGAATACGTAGATATAACGATTTAAAGTATATAAAACTTTCGGAGGTAAATAATGAATTCCTGTGTACATTTATATCTGTGCATGTACATTTGTGCCATGTGGCACACATACATGCCCTAAAACCATGTATGTGTGTGACATGGCACACAAATCAGAATCAAGGGTGCTACAGGGTGTCAAAGTGACAACCTGTCTCCCTTGACTATTCAGTAATTTTACCGATTCGGTATTTACTGATTTGGTAATTGCAATTGAATCCTATTGGTGTCAAGATTTATAGGAATCAATGGCAATTACCAAATCGGTAAATACCGATTCGGTAAAATGACTGAATTATACAGAATCGGTAATTTCAAAAGAGAAATCACCTACATCCGAATTACCTACTCTTAAATATTGAAGTGGTATGATTTGGTATTTATGAGTAGGTAAATCGAGATTACGTACATCTGGTCTATTGAGTTGTAACATATTTATATACATATGTTACATTTCAGTGCTTTGGAAGTAGTACAGTATACTATAGGTAAACCCCTTATAGCTTTATGCTGTACCACATCCTTATAGTTTTGCACTTTGACATTCAGTATGACAAACTTTTACATACAAACATAGAAATTTACGGTGACATGCATCAACAAAACGTTTTGCGATTACCTATTAGCGATTTTTAAGGAATCGCAAGTAAGGAATCGCAAAACGGGATGCAACAAGAAAATTGCGATTTTCTAAGGAATCGCTAAAAATCGCAGATTGCGAGGTCGCACGTTGATGCATATTGATGATGTCAGAACCAGGAACTGTGCCCTCCAAGCCTCATTCTGAAACAGGAAGTGTGCTCTGAGAGCCTCATTTTCACTCCAGGAGCACAGAGAGAGGAGGGAGCTGGTACTGGGAGCAGGAGAGGAGTGTGTCTGATTATTAAAACAAAATGGAGCCTGCAGAAACTGTTGAGGACTCTCAAAGTGGCAGAAAAAGAAAACTTAAGTTTTCTGAAACAGAAATTGAAGCCCTGATTGAGGGAGTTGTACACAACAATGAAAAGCTGTTTGGGAAGGTTTCTCTCAAGGTGCCTGAGCAGGAGAAAAGGAAAATATGGCTCATGATACAAAGCAGAGTGAACGCAATTGGAGTCACTCATCGTACCACCGACGAACTGGAAAAAAGGTGGTACGATTTGCGCAGTAGGGCCAAGGTGTGCATCGCGGACCGCTTGAAGGCTGCACTAGTAACTGGAGGAGGGACACCACCACACACCGGAAACACTCCCATGGAGGATTTAATTGAGAGCACAATCCAGAAAGAAGCTGTTGTCGGTGTGACGAATCTGGATACCTCCGAAGCAGCACACACGTCCCAAGGTAAGAGGAATGCATGTGTACATTGTCCCTATCACAGCAGTGTGAATGGTAGCTCTGCATAGCGCACACGCAAGCGGTGAACCATTAACATCACTTTCAATGGTATTGCAAGTGCATCATGGGAGATGTCGTTTGGTCAAGCAGTTACAGTCACAGACACACATATAATTAACACCAATTCCAAAAGTGTAGTAACTGTGCCAAAGTATAAATGTTTATTCATGTTACAACAGTCACATAACCTAATAAGCATACATTAATGCTGTTGTGCACTGTTTAAACTCACAGATGCAGAACATGGTGAGGCCGGGGACAATGATGTCCAGGACATCCAGCTGAGCAGCGCCTCTGAACCAGAAAACACACCAGCTTCGAAAAGCATCCAATCACGAGTCCCACAATCACGTAGGACACCTGTCCAAAGTTTGGTCCCCTATCACACGGATGATGAGGCTGATGCAGCACCTCATGTCACCAACCCACAAAGTACTTCCGCAACAAGTAGATCATCCTTCCACCGGAGAGCCAATGCAAGGTTGACAAGGAGACGACGCAGAGTGCGAAGGCCACAGCAGGTGGAACAGTTGAATGAGGTCTGGGGTGGCTTGGAGGGACAGATGCTTCGGTCACATCGCCTGCAGGCAAAAAACACAAGATTGATCAAGGGCGAAATTGCCAAAATGTCTGGTAACCTAGCTGTGCTTGCCACTAGTCTCCAGGAAATGACAAGAGTAATGTTAGAGGGACAAAAAGCACACAATGCACAGCATCAACAACTCATGGAGCAACTGAAAATGCAAGTGGCGCCCAATAACACACTGGCCACAGCAACAGCTATGTTGTCAACAATGCACACCGAAATGACCATTGATAACAGTGATGTTGCTACAGGATTACAGCAAGTCACAAACGCTGTAGAGATGGTGACTGCATCTACAAGTGGTGAAAACATCCCTGCACCAAATGTAGTCAGTGAGGGTGCCTCAGGCATGATCAATACACCAATGGACTATAGTAATGTGCTCTATCTGGGGGCGACCAGGGCGGTCATGCGCCGTCTCCAACTAGTCCAGAATGCCGCTGCTCGGCTTCTGTGTGGCTGTCGGAAATAAGATCCAATTACCGAACGCATCAAACAACTCCATTGGCTCAACCTTGATAAACGAGTCAAATTCAAGGCACTATGCTTTATGCACAAGATAAAAATTGAAGTTGCCCCCACCTATCTGCAATCTCTGGTCAAACCCTATGTTCCCGCACGCTCCCTCCGTTCCTCCTCCCAACACCTTTTCTGTGTGCCTAAGTTTAGGCTCACCAGAGTGGGTGGCCGTTCCTTTTCTGTACTAGGACCCAGACTTTGGAATTCTCTTCCTTTGGACTTACGAGTGGAGCATTGCCATCTTCATTTCCGCAAAGCCGTTAAGACTTGGCTTTTTGCCCAATAACTCTCTTTGGTAAGCCGCAAAGCTTTTTAAGATCTGGCTTTTGCGCAATAACTCCCTCTGGATTACTATGCTATACTGTCAATCAGCGCCGGGAAACCCTCACGGGTAGCTGTTTGCGCTCTACAAGATTAATAAATAAATAAAAATAAATAAATGCCAATTGTTAATGAGGCTAGACGGTCAAAACGCTTTGCCATCACATCCACAACCAGCCTAGGGCAAGAAGATGCTGCTGCCCAGAGGCGTCTCGGTGTTCGGGGCAAGAAACGCTAGGCTCACATGCACAAATCCTGTTGAGATGGTGAATGAACCATTCTCACATTGTGACCTCATCACTGACTGACAAGTATTTTATTTTTTTAGTAACAGTAAATGTTGTTGGCAACAAAAGTGTGCCCAAAGTCACTTTTAAAGTGCACCTCTGTTTCCAGGTCACATATTCGTATTATTAAAAATTACTTTGCAAACCATACTGTCTTCGTGTCATCATTATTCACCTTAAAAGTAATTTTGTGTGATCTCAATTCTGCGTCTGCGTCCTTCTGCTGCGTCAGATCCTTGTTGGGCACGTTGGTGAAGGATTGGCTGGTTTTCATCCTCAGCGTCACTGTCAGAAAGGTCAATTTCCAGGCCTCCCTTCGTCGCTATGTTGTGCAGCATGTCACATGCTGCTACAATTTTGCAGCATTGCTCTGGGTTGTACTTCATTGCTCCTCCTGTCTTATGTGGGTGTCTGAATCTGCTCTTTAGTAGCCCAAATGTTCTCTCTATCACATTCCTTGTTGAGATATGCGCAGCATTGTATCTTCTTTGGGTGGCTGTTGCAGGATTGAGATAAGGTGTCATGAGGTAATTGCGCAAGGCGTATGCGCTGTCGCCTACATGTGAGAAAAGAAGATATGTCAAATATATGTTTCAGATATGCATTTGTGACAAGTTTGTAATGCTGTGTAGCACATATTTACCTAGCAAATGTCCCTCTCCAAACTCTCCCCTTGAAAGTCGGGTCTGCATGCCACTTTGCCTGAAGATGAATTAATCATGTGCACTGCCAGGAAATTGCGCAACAATGTCTGTAATGATGATTTTGGCATTACACACAACCTGAATGTTGAGGGAATGGTAGCATTTCCTATTTCTATACAAATATTCCTGTGTAGCTGGGGGACATATTGCTATAAGGGTGCAATCTATACAACCTATTACTTGTGGGAAGCCAGCTATTTGGTAAAATTCCTGCTTAGTCTTAGCTAGCTCATGGGCTGAGGTTGGAAAACTGATATGTGCATGTATCCGGGAGATCATGGCATCAAGGAACGCTTTCAACATTCTTGATAATGCACTTTGTGAGACACCTCCGGCTACTGCAATTACTCCCTGAAAACTGCCTGATGCCAGTAGGTGTAGGCAACATAATATTTGTACGTGCGTTGGGATAGCTTGGGTCCTATGTGTCTGGCGTTGAAGAATGGGGTCCACTTCATTAATTAGATCAAAAATCATTTGTCCATTCAGCCTATACTTATCGTATATTTTGTTGTCCTGCTGGCCAAGCAAAGTTATGCGCATTGATTCGCCTCCTTCTCTGTAGAGCCTCTAGCAGCCGCATTTTCCTCGCCATCAGGTACAGACCAGCCATTTTGAGCTCTGGGGCCTTGTGTGGGTGTGTTTTAAACTTTTTCAGTTGGTTTGCAGGTGTTTCAGGTTACATTTTAATTTTTAGCACCTGGTAGTGTCCCTTCTTAATTTGAAAGTGCAAAATTGCGATTTTTGAGATGTCATCAGTGATGTCATCAGTGATGTCACTGACCATGTCATGAATGAATGATGTAATATGTGACATCATCAGCAGTGGATTGCGGGTGCGCAAAATATAGTTAGTACAAGGCCGAGAGATTCTGATCCTAAGGATCTGGTTGGTTTGTAGAAAGCAAGTCGTTTCTGGATATATTCAGCTCCCACAGCATGGAGTGCCTTATGCGCCAGCGTAAGTGCTTTAAAAACAATCCGCTTCCGAATAGGCAGCCAGTGTAGGGAGTGTAAAAGGTCCGAGGCTCTCAGCAGAAAGAAATAGACAACCAAGGGCTCTTGGTGCGCGATGCCCCACTGCTACATGACATGGAGTCCCTCAGATGTGAACAATCGATTTCACAGAGCACACCTGAACAGCCGAACACCAATCTAGGGAGCCTCACTAACTTCAAGCCACGTTCCACCTACACGCCGGTTATGTTGTATGACAACATAGACATATTCCATGAGGCAGCTACTAAAGAAATCAAGGTGCTATACACCAAAATGCTCGAAACTAAGCAACACAAATACCAGCAGAACGACCAATACATTAAACTGGTTAAAAAGATCCAGCAAGATGATAATATCATTGTCAGACAGTCAGATAAAGGGGGCAATATTGTGCTGTGGCCCACACAACTCTATCTGGAAGAAGCCCTCTCTCAATTGAACAATTCTGACTGCTATAGACATTGTGATGTGGGGGTGGTAAGAAAAGCCCAGACAGACTTCTACTCCTTGCTAATGGGGTGGCGGTCCTATGGTCTTATCAGCATGGATGAACTGATGTTCCTAAAAAATGACCACTCCATCACGCCTGTTCTGTATATGATCCAAAAAATTCATAAGGATCCAGCCAAACCTCCTGGTAGACCTATTATTGCAGCTTGCGGGGGTTTACTGGAGAATACAACAATTTATGTGGACTCATTTTTACAACAGCACGTGCAAAACTTACCATCATTTGTCCAAGACTCCAGTGACTTCCTCCGCAAAGTTAAGGATATCCAGTGGGATCCGAACTGGTGGCTAATAACCTTAGATGTAACATCATTGTACACCAGTATTGTGCACCGGGATGGAATTAGAGCTATTGAATTTTATTTGGGACAAAGACCTATAATTATGTCAGAACACAACAGGATGATCTTGTCTATGATAACTTTTTGTTTGAACCATAATTTCTTTATGTTCAACAACCAGTATTATCAGCAGGTCAGGGGGGTAGCCATGGGGGCCTGTTTCTCTCCCAGTTATGCCTGTTTGCATATGGGCTACTGGGAGAGACAGGTCCTCTATGGTGAGCACGCTGACATTGCTGCAAGTTCTATTGTTCAGTGGTATCGTTATATTGATGATGTGTTCTTAATTTGGCGTGGCACACGAACACAAGCTGAACAGTTTATTGATACTCTCAACTGTAATCACTATAACTTGGCATTTACATCAGGCATCAGCCAATCTCAGGTACACTTCCTGGACATTACCATTGAGATCAATAAGGGTAAACTACAGACCAAGCTGTATAGGAAGCCAACGGCAGGGAACACTGTGCTCCATGCCAGTAGCCATCACCCCGCCCATTTGATTCGGAGCATCCCCTATGGGGAGATGCTCCGAATTAGACGGTTGTGCAGTACTGACGCACAATGTAGCCAAGCTCAGGAAGCTAGCAAAATTTGATTTTTGGCTAGGGGCTACAAGGTGGGGGAGATCGATAAGGCTATGCGTAAGGCAAAGGCACTGCCCCATGACCTGGCCCTTGAGCGCAAGCAAAAACCTAAATCCATAGAGGCACATGACAAACAATCTGTGAGACTGATCTGGACTTATAATAAGCAACATGGCGCACTCAAAAAAACTGTTACCAAACATTGGGATCTACTCAGATGTGACCCTATTATAGGAGGAAAAATGCCGGGCAAGCCATCAATCACCTTCAGGAAAGCATATTCTATGCAGGATGCCCTAGTTAAGTCTAGTCCGGAGGTGGTTACACCTAAAAACTGGATGGACAAAAGTAGGGGCTTTAGAAAATGCTCCAGCTGTAAGGCCTGCCTCCATGGGATCAACAAATCAGAATACACTATTCCCTTTTCAGCTACCCCGTGCAAGATTAATAAACAACTAACTTGCAAGAGCGAATACGTGGTGTATGTGCTGGAGTGTCCTTGTGGCCTGCGATATGTTGGTAGTACCAAGTTGCATGTTCACAAGAGGATACTCCAGCACATACGAGCCATCAACACCAATGACTCCGCGCATCCGGTAGCTCGGCACTTTAAAGAGTGCCATAATAACAACAGTGCACTATTAAAATATTACGCCATTGATTCTGTGGGCCCCCTCAGGAGAGGAGGGGACAGAGAGGAAACTTTGAGAATGTTAGAGACCAGGTACATCTTAGAGATGGACAGTAAGACACCAGGAGGTCTCAACTCAACGGAGGATTTTTACACTTGCCTTTGAACCTCACTTCCCTCTCATAATCTCTTTTTGCGCAGATCAGGAACTTGATTTTATGGACTTACTATATAGCAGGTTCCAGGATAGTGTATATAGGGTTATTTAACTGTTATAACATCATAGGCCCTATGTCTGATGAGCAATGTGGACGCAGTAGTCAAACATCATAGCCTAGGATTAGGCCATGCAATAAGAGAAACAACTAGTAGTAAAGAAAACAAACTTATTTTATGTTTATCACTATGCACTGTCACTTTGGTTGTAATATATCGAATGCTCTCTGAGAAGGCAAGCAAAGTGATGATATTACCGTTTTTGTAATAACATTGGAGGTTGCGATAATGTATTTAGACAGGTATTATCTTCTCCGTGGCATAGTCACAGTAGTGTGCGCCAACCATCACAAAATGTGCAATATTTGAATATGGAAATCAGTGTTTTTCTTATCAGAAGTTAACATTTATTTTAACTTTTGTATTGTTTTATCCTGGTTTTATATTGATGAATTTTATCTGATATATAATTATAGACAACATTATGAAGTGCGTATTTTTGAATGGATATTTTATCATGCAAATATGCCTATTATGTGTTCTTAAACCCCATTTCTGGATATAACTGTCTACACTTTACCGGTTTTGCACATGTATAGTTGCTAAACGGGGATTATACCGCAATTTGAGTAGCCTTCCAGTATGTTTTTCATGTCTATGAACTTACTGCAGGAGCATGTGAATAATGCAACCAATCACGGTTGAATTATTCTTGCATTTGCACTTTAAATTTTGCCTTCCCTCCCCTTTGCGTCATGTGACCAAGGCCTCTGTGAAGGCCGAAACGTTATGCTGAGGTGGGCCTTCCACGCTATTGAATAAAATCACTGCTCACCTGCACCCTGGGTCTTCCTCTCTTCTTCTGCGCCGTTGGTATCCAGCATAAGGGCGCCTGGTGAGAGAATGTTGAGATCGTGTATATATATATATATATATATATATATATATATATTGCAGTACTCTATCCTTCGGGAATCCAGTAGCAAACACGGACTCAGATAGACAACCCAATTTCTTTGTGCGTTTTCTTCATTTATTTAAAGTTTTCCGCCCTGCATCATTATGCCGCCATGACGCGTTTCGGTCCGACCTGGACCTTGATCACATGACGCGTTACTCATGGACCGGTGCCAAATTTAAAGTGCAAGATACAAAAAATTGCTAACAGCTGTGACATTACATTCATAGAACTGAAAAACAGACTATGCAATGCACCATACAGAAATCAGACTGCAGAACAAATACATTGAAACTCCAGTGGAATGTACAGGTTAAAATCATCATAAAAAGATTTCATAAATGTACAACTTCATATATACAAAAATATATATATCTTTATAAAAATATATACTTTTCTAAATAAATAAAGAGAGTTTGTATGTTGCTCCTCAATTGATTTTCCGGAGCTTCAATTACATCAATTAGTGTGTAGAATGACCACTGGTCACACTCTATGCGTGTGTACAGATGCAGTCTGCAATTAGCTGTTTACATAATACTGCCCAAGTGGGCAAGCACTTATAAAAGTAGGCAACCAAATCCAAGTGTTAGATGATCGATTATATCAGCTGCCTGAATATCATAGGCGAGAAATACTGTGATATACTTAAAAGTGAATCAGTGAACAAATAATAAATCAAAATAGATTCCAACCTATAACCACCAGTGTGTTCAGTGACAGTGAATTGTTAAAAAAACAATACTTAGTTGCAGTATATAGAGCGCAGATGTATGTATAGAGAAACAAATTGGGGCATCTTACGATGGACAATGGAGACTTGTAGCAGTACCATAGCAGTATGACAGTATGTTCCAAACAAGTAGGCAATACAAAGCTATACACATCTTAATATCCATAGATTCAGAGATCAAGAGATTATAGCCTCACGTAAGAGATGAGACTTGATTTATATACACGTATATAAATCCTCCGTAGTGTTAAGACCACTAGGAGTTTTGGAATTTAATTCCAAGATGTATTTAGTCTCCAATACCCGTAAGGCACTATCTCTGTTTCCACCCTTGCGAGATGGAGGTATACAGTCGATGGCAAAGTACTGAAGAAGAGTATTGTCACTGGCATGTTTGGCTTCGAAGTGCCGTGCAACTGGGTATGTTTGATCCTTGTTATTAATAGCCCGAAGGTGTTGCAGGATCCTCATGTGCACGGGTAACTTAGTACTGCCAATATAGCGTAATGCGCAAGGGCATTCCAACACATAAACAACGTATTCAGTTTTACATGTAATGCGTCGCTTAATTTTAACAGGTTGGGGCAGGAAAGGAGTGTTATATTCCTTAACATTTTTAGCATGCTTGTAAGCTTTGCATGTAAAACATTTGAAAAAGCCTTTCTGTTTGGAAAGCCAATTAGATGGGGGCCTGATTTCAGGATTACATTTATCAAGACAATTTCCCATGGATCTGGCTTTGCGAAATGTTATTTGAGGAGTATGGTTGTTCTTAAGTAAATCCTCACCAATAACAGGGTCCTTCAAAAATAAATCCCAATGCCTCCTAAGTATTTTTCTAATGGCCGCCTGTTGCTTGTTATAGGTGACAATTACCCTCACCTTTTTACTGGCACCATTAACAGTGATTGGGATTTTGGGGGCTAAAGCACTTTCACGAGTTAGAGATTCAGTTTTGTGAATAGCTTTCTCTATAATCGCAGGACTGTAGCCTCTTAGAAGGAACCGTTCTTTGCAACTCTTCTGTGCCAGTTTGCATTCCTCCACATCACTGCAGATGCGTTTTATCCTCAGCATCTCCCCGTAGGGGATGCTGTTGATCAAATGCTGGGGATGGTGACTGGAAGCATGTAATACCGAGTTTCCGGCAGTGGGTTTACGGTGTAGTCTAGTACATATATTGTTGTTACATATATACTTCAACATCTAAGAAGACTACAGAAGTCTTGCTCATGTGAGCAGTAAACTGCAGGTTCAGTTGGTTGTCATTTAAGCTGTTGATAAAGTCCCTGGCTAATTCCTCTGACCCTCTCCACAATAGAAAGAGGTCATCAATATACCTCAGCCAAAGAGGGACATGTGCCCTCAAGGTAGTTTCATGCTCAGTTTTCAGGACCTGCTCCTCCCACCAGCCCATATGGAGGCAGGCGTAGCTGGGGGAGAAGCAGGCCCCCATAGCTACCCCCCTTATCTGCTGGAAGATAGTGTGAAATAGTTGTATTCTAAGCACATTTTAATCATATCCACCAACATTTTGTTATGGAGAGTAAAGCATGCAGGTCTGCGATTGAGATAATGTTCAATCGCCCTGATCCCATCTCGATGACTAATAGAGGTGTAAAGGGATGCAACGTCCATGGTAATCAAAATCAAGTCATCTGACCAGTTGTTGTCATGAATTTTTCTCAAGAAGTCAGAGGTGTCCCTAACATAAGATGGTAATGCGAGCACCCATTCTTGTAAGAAATAATCTACATATTTAGAGGTGTTTTCAGTTAAACTCCCAATAGCTGAAATTATGGGCCGACCAGGAGGTTTTTTGATATTCTTATGCACCTTAGGAAGAAAATATATCGAAGGTACAGTAGGATAATCATTGTGCAAAAAAAGATATTCATCATTACTGATTAACCCACTGCTTTTCCAAGCTAATAGTTTGCCATAATAATCCAACCAAGATGACTTCATAATTTGTAAATTACTACGTTTATAGCAAGAAACGTCATTTAGTTGGCTGTAAGCCTCCTCCATATACATGAGTCTAGGCCAAAGGACAATATTGCCCCCCTTGTCAGAATGTTTTATAACAAGTTCCTCATTGGCCTGCAGCTTCTTCATCAATTCAATATAGCACCTATGTTTACAGTTCATTTTGGTGCCACCTTGATTAGTGACTCTGTATAAATCCTTCAAGTCGGAGGCAACAAGGTCATGAAAACGATCTAAGTTGTCATGCATCATTGTAGGCAAAAAAATCGATTTTGGTTTGAATGGTGTTTTTATAGTGCTACCAAAATCCATACCTTCCAATCCCAATGCACCAATGGGTTCATTTTGCTCTTCCTGTAATTGCTGTAAATCAAAAAACAAATCCACATCACCGGCAGATAATAAAGGTGGACTGGTTGCATACTGAGAAGTCTTGGTACTGTCCTTATTTGCCTTCGTTTTATGATATTTCTGCAATTTCAATTTGCGGATAAATCGAAACACATCCATCCGGGTTTCAGAATAGTATATATATATATATATATATATATATATATATATATATATATATATGTTCAAAACATCTCCCCCTGCGGAGAGAAAATGAGCCGCACACGTTACTTCACTTTAAAGCCGATTTTATTTAAAGGGGACAGCAGGATTGGGACTGTTCTGACGCGTTTCGTTTCGCCATGGAAACTTTTTCAAAGAGTTGTCCTTCACCAATAGAACATGCCATAAGTTCCACAGCCCGATGTTTTTAACCTTGTTTTTCCTTTCCTCCGATGGCACAACTCTGTGAGATCACTTCTTTTTGGTTGCTGCATTCTGGGGCTTGCGGTCCGAACGGCTGTTCATGTTTCAAACCCTCCAGTGGGTGGTGAGTGAATCCTGTTGCACAATAACCCGCTTCCAGGCAAGAAGTATCCCCATGTCAGCCTGCTTTGGAGACTGACTTAGGACCAATGCCGAGGTCCAGTCCTCGGTGGCACCACTCTCCCGATCCGTTTTGTCGGGTCTGCACTTTGGTTCGAGCTGGGAGAGCGTCGGCGCTCTTGTGGCGGTGCGTTTGCTCTTCGGCAGAACCACGCCGATACTAATGTTCAAAACATCTCCCCCTGCGGAGAGAAAATGAGCCGCACACGTTACTTCACTTTAAAGCCGATTTTATTTAAAGGGGACAGCAGGATTGGGACTGTTCTGACGCGTTTCGTTTCGCCATGGAAACTTTTTCAAAGAGTTGTCCTTCACCAATAGAACATGCCATAAGTTCCACAGCCCGATGTTTTTAACCTTGTTTTTCCTTTCCTCCGATGGCACAACTCTGTGAGATCACTTCTTTTTGGTTGCTGCATTCTGGGGCTTGCGGTCCGAACGGCTGTTCATGTTTCAAACCCTCCAGTGGGTGGTGAGTGAATCCTGTTGCACAATAACCCGCTTCCAGGCAAGAAGTATCCCCATGTCAGCCTGCTTTGGAGACTGACTTAGGACCAATGCCGAGGTCCAGTCCTCGGTGGCACCACTCTCCCGATCCGTTTTGTCGGGTCTGCACTTTGGTTCGAGCTGGGAGAGCGTCGGCGCTCTTGTGGCGGTGCGTTTGCTCTTCGGCAGAACCACGCCGATACTAATGTTCAAAACATCTCCCCCTGCGGAGAGAAAATGAGCCGCACACGTTACTTCACTTTAAAGCCGATTTTATTTAAAGGGGACAGCAGGATTGGGACTGTTCTGACGCGTTTCGTTTCGCCATGGAAACTTTTTCAAAGAGTTGTCCTTCACCAATAGAACATGCCATAAGTTCCACAGCCCGATGTTTTTAACCTTGTTTTTCCTTTCCTCCGATGGCACAACTCTGTGAGATCACTTCTTTTTGGTTGCTGCATTCTGGGGCTTGCGGTCCGAACGGCTGTTCATGTTTCAAACCCTCCAGTGGGTGGTGAGTGAATCCTGTTGCACAATAACCCGCTTCCAGGCAAGAAGTATCCCCATGTCAGCCTGCTTTGGAGACTGACTTAGGACCAATGCCGAGGTCCAGTCCTCGGTGGCACCACTCTCCCGATCCGTTTTGTCGGGTCTGCACTTTGGTTCGAGCTGGGAGAGCGTCGGCGCTCTTGTGGCGGTGCGTTTGCTCTTCGGCAGAACCACGCCGATACTAATGTTCAAAACATCTCCCCCTGCGGAGAGAAAATGAGCCGCACACGTTACTTCACTTTAAAGCCGATTTTATTTAAAGGGGACAGCAGGATTGGGACTGTTCTGACGCGTTTCGTTTCGCCATGGAAACTTTTTCAAAGAGTTGTCCTTCACCAATAGAACATGCCATAAGTTCCACAGCCCGATGTTTTTAACCTTGTTTTTCCTTTCCTCCGATGGCACAACTCTGTGAGATCACTTCTTTTTGGTTGCTGCATTCTGGGGCTTGCGGTCCGAACGGCTGTTCATGTTTCAAACCCTCCAGTGGGTGGTGAGTGAATCCTGTTGCACAATAACCCGCTTCCAGGCAAGAAGTATCCCCATGTCAGCCTGCTTTGGAGACTGACTTAGGACCAATGCCGAGGTCCAGTCCTCGGTGGCACCACTCTCCCGATCCGTTTTGGATCCGGGTTTCAGAATAGTATATATATATATATATATATATATATATATATATATATATATATATATATATATATATATATATATATATATATATATACATATATATATATATATATACATATATATATATATATATATATATATATATATATATATATATATATATATATATATATATATATATATATATATATATATAACCTACTGGCGGTCGCCAGTAGGTGTATATAGTTAGGATCTTTTTCCTATGGGATTTCTGAAAATTCTATGTCGAATAACTTTGGCGTTTGTGGACGGAATTGGCTGAAACTTTCAGGAAAATGGCACATTTTGTTTCTGAGCAGCCACTGAAAATTTGGAGGGGTTTCGTCAAGGGGGGGCCGAGAAAAAAAGGGGGTCCCAAAACACGTTTTTCCCATTCATTTTGCCATAGGGCCGTTGGAATCACTTTTAGCTCGAACGGCTGAATGGATTTACACGAATCTTGGCAAAATATGGGGCGCTCGGTTCACGCACCGGGAAGCGGTCCGGGAAGCGTAATATTGGGAAAATAGGATGAAAGAATGTTCAAATATTGTATGTTTATTGATTGTTCTTTTTGTTTTTATTTTTAATTTTTTTTATTTAAGTACCAACATGTAGGTACCAATGCAGAGTCTAAAAATAAAAATACACCGTTTTCTTTGTAGATATCTTGCATGTTGTTTCAGAAGTTATTGTGGTATATGGAATTCATAGCGTAGTCTGTCAGGAAAGCAGAAACACCATGGAGGCAGGAGATGATAAAGAGATGTTAAATACACATTGGAGATAATATAGTGGAAGAAAGGAAGTAACTATGAGCAAACTTACTATGTAACACAAAAAAGTTGCACAGTATATTTAAAGTCTGATTTTACATTATAATCAATTTGCTACTAGTTTAAAAATACATATAAAAATGAATAATGTCTCAAACAATTTTTTAATTATTAAATATACATTTATTTTTCTGATTCGTTTTCACAATTAAAAAGAACTTCTAATAATTCATTGTCAGAAATTTTCTCATTTTAAATTAGGTAATCTACTGATTCTACACATTGCAGAAGTTCAAAGTCCCGTGATTCATCAAAGAATTCAGAGTCAATTTCTGTATCTTTGTTGCTTTCTGCATCAATTTCGAAGTTATTTTTTTTCTCTCCTTCCATTTTTGTGCTGTAAAATGAATTTTAAAGAAATATATCAGTACAGATAGGGCACTGTTGGGTTTAAGTACAGACAGGTAGTTTGGTTTTTTAAACAGTGATTTTATCTTTGGGCAGTGTATGGTATCAGACTGGAAGTAGAAATATAAAAAAAATGTATGTGATAAAGCCTAAGTTAATTCTTAGTTATACAAGACAAGGCTAACTCCATCCATAACTAAAACAGAGAAGTCTATCTTATTCTATAAGTATTACAGAGGGATAGTATATAACTATCAGAAATGTTTTCCTAATTAACTTAAAGTGCAGAACATACTTCAGTTTTTAAAATAACATCTTACCTTTCAAAAAGAAGTTTAAGTTCTCAGTTGAAATGCACTTGATATGTACTTCAGGAAGTAGTAGTCAAAATGGCTGTGTTTCTCTCTCTTTCTTTATATATATTCAGGTACATAACCAATCAAATGTCATGAAATAATAGAAGATATTGAAAGTAGTATTTTGATTGGTTGTCAATTCTAACACTTTTTAAGTGTTTTTGCTAGGTAATTTACCTCAGGATATTTAGTCAGGCTTACAGCATAATTTTCTCAATGGAATTCCATCAAATTTGGGTAAATGGTATGGACTGCTATGTAGTAGGGCCTATTCTATATTTGATGTAAGTGTCTGTAGTGGTTTTTGTGTAAATTACTTTCCCACCTTTTTTTATCGAGCGCTTACCGGTGCGCTCCCTGGTACGCAAACCGGCAGCGTTACGGGAGTCCTCCATTTTGTGTATCGGTAGAATTGAGACATAAGATGGAGGACAAACAATGTTCGGAATGGGTAGAAGGGGGCACGGGAGACACTTTGTGACCCTCTAGGTTTTCTGAGGGGGAGTTAGGACGCTGATATATGCAAAAATAAAAAAATAAAATTTTTGAAAATTTCGCGGGGTGAGCGCCCGTTACGCGCACCGGTAAGCGAACCGGGGAGCGTACTTTGGTGAAAAAAGAAAAAGTTAGAAAAAGATAAACGTTTTGAATGATCAGAGGTAGGGTAGCTCTGAAAAGAGCTATTGGGTTCTGTGGCTAATTTAGGTACCTACAAATAGGTTCCAATGCACACTTTTAAATAAAGGACGAATATTCTATTCCCTTCATCGGAGAAGTGCACACCATCTCTTCTGTAGATGTGTTGAATGTTGTAACGCAAGTTATTGTTGTATATTAAACCCATTCCATAGTCTCTCATGTAAGCAGAAACAGATTTATTCACATGTTTCCGTGCTTTCTCAAATTGTGGAAAAAATTGGTTGGACCACTTACATTTCTGTCTTTGACATATATTGGAATATACCAAGGCAGTTTGGGGAAAAAGTGTCATGAATTGAAGAAAGGTGTTCTTTAAAAGCATTTCCAGACCAACCCCAGTCATAGTGCCCAAATCATTTCCACCACAGTGCACTATTAAGAGGTCAGGGTTTGGCAGATGCATAATTTTTTTTTATTAAAAACATATAAAATATATTTTTGCATTTAAATAAGAATACATTTTACAGCTTTTGATATTTACTATTAAAAAACCATTGAAATTCACTGAAAACACCATTGGTTATAGACCATATATAGTTAGGAATTAGCATTTACAAAACCTTAAAAATTCACTGAAAAAACCATAGGTTATAGACCATATATAGTTAGGGATTAGCATTTACAAAACCTTATTTTACTCGCACAAAACCATTGAAATTCGCATATATAGTTGGTTCCACTAACTTATATCGCGCACCCGCAATCCACTGCTAATGATGTCACATATTGCATCATTCATGACATGGTCAGTGACATCACTGATGACATCACTGATGACATCTCAAATGACATCACTGATGACATCTCATTTGACATTACTGATTACATCACTGATGATATAATTCATGTGATAATACGTTGAACCTCTTCAGACTCTAATATAACCTTACATACACTCAGTGTAAACAGACACTCACAGACTGTCACTCATCCATGGAGTTACTCACACACCTAGTCAGTCATGCAAAGAATCAATCACACCTCCATTTCCTCAACTATACAGTTATACACACCTTACTTATTCAAACATATACTAACACATATTTAATCTTTTATACAATCCTTGATTGAAGTTCACAATGATCCATACAGCCACTCACACATTCACTGGCTCTTATGCACAGTTATTTATATATGTCAACTGTCATGAGTGATGTAATATGTGACGTCATCAGCAGTGCATTGCAGGCGCGCAAGTTATAGTGAGTCCAACTAACTATAACGTGGGAATTTCAATGGTTTTATGTCAGTAAAATGTCCAGCTAACTATAACTGGTGTGAAACCTATGTTTTTTTTTCAGTGAATTTAATAGGTTTTTTAAATGCTAATTCCTAACTATAGCTGGTGTGAAACCTATGGTTTTTTCAGTGAATTTCATAGGTTTTTTAAATGCTAATTCCTAACTATAACTGGTGTGAAACCTATGGTTTTTTCAGTGAATTTCAAAGGTTTTTTAATAGCAAATTTCTATAGCTATGAAATGTAATATTTTTTTAAATGAATCCTATATTGTATATTTATATAATACTATTTTTTTAATGTTTTTTATTTTTTTTGCCCCGGAGCGCTCCCGGGGCGCGTACCGATGCGCTTACCGGTAAGAGCAGTTTTGCCGCGCACCGGTTCGCGTACCGGTGAGCGCCCCGTTTGCGCTATTGCCGCGAACGAAAACATCATCATGATGTGCCGCGTGATGCGTGTTATGACGCAGGGCATAAGCGCACCCGGAAGCGACGGAGCACATACGATCGCGCTACGTAAGCGCCCCAGGGCGCGCCCTAACACGCTGAAAATAACACTTTTCATTGGTTCAGAACACTTTTGGTTTCCAAATGATGAAAGCCCCCACCTTTTTTCCTTATTCTGACTTTGTCCTTTGACTGAGGAAGACCTGTTTGGAGATCTGTGACTAATATTTTTAACTTTAAAATGGCTACAGTAGCAGCAGCAGCAGGAGCATCTGCATCACCACCACCACCACCACCACCACAAGGACCATCACATTGGTGGTCAAGAAGAAGAGGAGGAGGAGCAGGAGTAGGAGGAGAGAATGCAGACAAGGCATTTCCTGCCTGAAGACAAAGCCCCATATAAACCTAAGGAGCACTTTATATGGGAGTTTTTTGAAATCCCAAGGGGTGCAAAGAAGGTAAACGCTGCTAAGGTGACTCGTCTCATCTGTGGCGCTGTACTATCCAGGGGGAACCCTGCAAAAAAATATTCATTTGGAAATCATACAATGATTCGGCACATGTAACGATTGCTCCTCAATAACTATTCTGCAGCAGAGGTGAGAGAACTGTGCAGAAACCTTCCACAATCGTCTGCCAGCACCTCAACAACCAAAGAACCCACTCCATCGGGTCGAGAAGCAAGTCAGATGGTTCCAAATATACAAACTAAGTTTGGTGGTTTCAAAATCGTTTGCATATATTGTGGCAAAACCATTACTTATGGTGAGAAGAGTATTACCCTCATCAACATTGCTGGTGATAACCACAAGTGCCCGAAGAAACCCTAATTTTTTTTCTGTTTTTTTTTGCTCCAGTTGAGCCGTTTATAATTCCCTATTTTTTGTTTCTCCCCATAAACAAATACAAAAAAATATAAAACTGTTCAGAAAAGCCAAAAAAAGTAAAAAAATTTCTAAAAAACAATTAAAATCTCTGCCATTCTTTTTTCTCTAGGGTACGCTCCCGGGTACACTCCGTGGTGTGTGTACTGGGCGCTCCCCCGCGCAAATCGAAAAAAAAAGTGGGGCCCTTTTATGGCCCCACATCAAACCTGGGGGATCAGGGGGGGGTCTACCCTGTCCCCTTTTGGTCATTTCCCCTCTTTGTTTTTGCCACCTCTTGTGTCTCGATCCTACCGAGACAAAAGATGGCGTGCACACCGGACTGTTTGGAATGTTTACAGACACCCGGGAGCCAATATGCTTTCCGCGTGCGAACTCGCGTAGCAAATATATATATTTTATTTAACCTAACTTACTCAAAATCCACTGGAGCACATATCTTGAGACATAGCAAAGGCACATCGGGCTACCAGTCCCTACAATTTTGCCAAATTTGGTGGAAATCCATTCAGCCGTTCGGGCTAAATGTGAGGTCGACCGCCCTATGGAAATTAACATGGGGAAAACATGTTTTGGGACCCCCCTTTTATCTCGGCCCCCGCTTGACGAATCCCCCCCCCAAACTTTCAGGGAAGGACCCGAGCGCCGCGTGGCAAATTTGAGGAAATTTTCAGGCAGATTCCTTAACCGGCGCCAAAGTTATTCCAAATAGAATGTTGCGATATATATATATGCCTTCCCATTTGATCCAGGTCTAAGGCTTCCGGGTGCTCTGTGGCGGTGCACGCGAGGGGCGGCATGTCCCGCCGCATAAAAATTAATTCCAGTCTCCCGTTTCAGGGAGTTGATTCCTCGTGCACTCTCGTGATTCTTTTCGGAAATACACCACACGCTTTATATATCAATCCAGTTTATTCACTCGTATTTCAGCAAGCCAGCAACACCTTATGCGTTTCGGTCTCTACGGAGACCTTGCTCACAGGTAAACTGCATCAACATGTTTTACATTTTTAAATTACGTGGAAGTGCTCATGTGTTACATCACTTCCTGTTCAATACACAGGATTTCTGGGACATGTAGTTTACTCTTGAACACCAGGTTATTGCTTTAACCCATTCTTAATGTGCATTTATCATTTTAAATCATATTATGAATACATTATTATTTCAGCATAATCATGATGAATCCAAAATGAGTCCAAAATTGAAGCCCTCCAGTGGGCATGCGCTATCAATATTTCAAACATTATCCAAGTAACAGTCATGCATCTATCAAGGAAGCCCCCCAGTGGGCATACGTCAATTGATTTCGAAACAATTCCTACATATATAGGTACTTAATACTACCCTCTGTTTACAACTCATTCCATCATGTTGTTTTTTATAGAGAAGATTTTTCAGTATTAAATAACATAGATCAGATAACACAAATTACATGTCCTTAGATGTGCAAAAAATGGTGAATTAGTGCAATTAAAAAAAGGGGGGGTTTGGTATTTTTCAGAGAGGCATCTGTCTTACCCACTAAATTTCATTTAATCAGATACTTAATGTATTTATAGGTGGTAATGTAGTTCTTCGTCCTGGTTGTGCCCATGCGGGCTCAGTGTTCGAAAGTTCATAATATGTTTTGACTCCTTCTGTCTCATTACCTTTTCACGATCACCCCCTCTTGCATTTGGACCCACACTCTCAATTCCATAGAAACTAAGTTCTTTCCAGTTACTGTTGTGTTCTGTTTCCATATGTTTTGCCATTGCGTTACTGCCATCCAAGTTGATGGTAGCCCGGACATGTTCCAGAATACGCAGTTTTAGTTTTTTTTAGTGCTCCCAATGTACTTTAGAGAGCAAGGGCATTCCAAAATGTAAATGACGAATTGAGTTTTGCAATTTATTAGTTGATCGATTTTCCACGTTTTTTTGTTCGTCATTTCAAGTTCCTTAACATTTTTAGCAATGCAGCAAACTTTACATCCGGAGCATTTGTAGAAACCCTTGGGTTCATACCAAGCATCAGGTTTTTTCTTTTCTTGAAAATGACTGTGAATTAGCTTGTCTTTTAAGTTCTTGGCTCTTCGATAAGTTACATTTGGATGGTCTCCCACAATTTCCGCAATCTTTGCATCCATTTGGAGAATGTGCCAATTCTTTCTTAGAATTTTGTTTACTGCTTGATTGGCTGTCGAGTAGGTGGTGATGAATCGAATTATTTGATCGTCAGAGTTAGAAGTTTGTTTTTCTTTCAATAGATCAGTTCTTTTGACATTGGAGGAACGATTTAAGGCTTTTTGAATGTTAAATGGATTGTATTTGCGTTTCTCAAATCTGTTACTGGCTAGTTTTTTATTCGCATTCCAGTCTTCTTCTCTTGAACATATTCTCTTTATTCGCAAGAACTCTCCGTAAGGAATGTTTTGAATCAGACTGGGTTGGTGAAAACTTTGAGCGTGCAGGACTGCATTTGTTGCATTACTCTTGCGGTGCAGTGTTGTTTGTATTTCATTGTTTTCAATAAAAATTTCAGTATCTAGAAAGATCACTCTGGATTCACTGATTGTATATATGAATTTTAAACCAAAGTCCGAATTATTAAGAATTTCAAAGTAGGACTCAAATTCCAGATTGGTTCCATCCCAAATCAGCAGCAAATCATCTATATATCTAAGCCATGCCACAGTCTTTGACACTGCTTCATCATGTTCCGATCTCCATGCCCACAATTTTTCCCAATGTCCCATTGTTAGGCATGCATACGATGGACTAAAAGAAAAGCCCATCGCGGTGCCTTTTGACTGGCGATAGATCTCTTGCCCAAACAAAAATATATTTTGCTCTAAACACATAGAAATCATATCTAAAAGCATATCATTGTGTTCTGCAAATTGGATATTTCTGTCCATAAGGAAAGACTTGCATGCCTCCAAACCAATTTCATTCTTAATGTTCGAATACAATGATATGACATCCATTGTGATGAGCTTGTAGGTGGGTTGCCATGGAGTATTTTGTAATCTCCTCAGCATATCCCCAGTGTCTTTTATGTATGATGTTAACCCCTTCACATATGGTAACAAAAAGACATCCAGATAGTTGGCAATGGGTTCTAATAATGCTCCTTTGGCCGAGATTATCGGTCGCCCTGGTGGTCTAGTAGGGTGCTTATGGATCTTGGGCAGAAAATAAATCGTGGCCATTTTGGGATATGGCGTTTTGAGATATTTGTATTCGTCACTGTCGATTAGGTTTTGTTTAAACCAAGTGTCTAGCTCTTCCTTTAACTTTGGCAGAGGATTCACTTTCAATTTTTCATAGTATTCCTTGTTGCGAAGTTGAGAATGCGCTTCACGCATATATGCCTCTTTATCCAGAACGATCACATTACCACCTTTATCTGCCATTTTGATTTCAATGGTATCATCTTTTGTGAGAGTGTTTAGCACTTGTCGTTCTTCTTTGGTTAAGTTGTCTTTTTTATATGGAACTTTCAGTTTATAAAGGTCCTTTATGACGCATTCATGGAAAAGGTCTATTTTATTTCCAGCTTGTAGTTATGGGTAGAATTTTGATAGTGGCTTCATTTTGGAGATTCCTGCTCCCAATTGTACACAGTATGCTTGTACTTCTTCACCACTTTGATTGGGGTCCTGACTTAATTCCATCAGATTTACAAAATGTTCAGCATCTTGTAACAATATTCCCATTGTGGGTTGCGGTATGTTCAGTTTGTAATTGGCCAAGTTGGGTTTATCAATAAACAGTTTCGCTAACTTTATTTTCCTTATGAACTTATAGATGTCTATACGTGTTTCCGCTAAGTTCATTCCACTGGTTGGGCAGAAGTTCATGCCTTGTTTGAGTAAATTTAGCTCCAAGTTGTTAAGTTGTTTTGAGGATAGGTTGATTACTTGTAATTCCTGGTCCGCCGATGTTTCAATTAGATCTTCATTTAGTTGTTCCATTTATTTATTTATTTATTTTTGGTATTTGTAAAGCGCAACTTATACCCTCAGGCGTCTTGGCGCTGGTAAAACCGGTTAATTATGATAATTAGCAAGAAGAAGGAGCAGTTATTGGTTAAAGAGCCACGTTTTTAGAAGCCTGCGGAATTGAAGGAGGGAGGGACTCTCCCTGATGTTCAGGGGTAGCGTGTTCCATAGCTTAGGGGCAGCCACCAGAAAGCGACGATCGCCCCAGGACACTGTTTTTGTATGGGGGACAACCAGTTGACTGAGGGTCGTTGAGCGTAGAACTCTGCTGGGTCTGTATCGTTGTAGCTGATCTTTCAGAAAGTGGGGACCTTGGTTGTTAAGCGCCTTGAATACGATACACAGGGACTTGAAGTGAATTCTGTTTCGGATGGTGAGCCAGTGGTACTCCTTTATACTTGTGGATATAGATTCGTATTTTGTTTTACCCGAGAGTAGGCGGGCTGCTGCATTCTGGATTGTCTGTAGTTTGGATACTACTCTGGATTGGGCATTGAGGAAAAGGCCGTTACAATAATCCAGAGCGGAAAGGACAAGAGAAGTGATCAATGTTTTAGTGGCTGATTCCGGAAGGAAAGGACGTCTTTTCCTTATCATCTTCAATTTTAGGTGAGCTGCGGAGACTGTTTTATTGGCATGGTGCATGAAGTTAAGACCTTCATCGAAGATGATTCAGAGGTTCCTGACCTTGGCAGTGGGGGTGGGAGGGGTGCCAAAGGCTTCTGGCCACCAGCTTGAAGGCCAGGCTGGGTGAAGGGGTCCAAAAATGAGCACCTCGGTTTTCTCCGAGTTCAATTTAAGGCAGTTGGTGGTCATCCAATCTCCTATGCCTACAAGTCCTTTCTTAAATTTTTCTGCTACTAGATCTCCGTCCCCTTCGATAGCCAGAACAAGTTGGGTATCATCGGCGTAGGAGGTTAGGCTCATCCCGTGTGCTTTGATGGTTTTAGCAAGGTCCGACACATAAATGTTGAAAAGTGTCGGACTTAGGGATGAGCCTTGAGGTACTCCACAAGGTGATGAGAGTTGGGCCGATTGAAAGGGTCCCAGGATAACAGCCTGTGTTCTTTTGGCTAGGAAGGAGGCAATTAGGTCTTTGGCAGTGTGGCAAATGCCAAATCCCTCGACACGGTCGACCAAGATGGTGTGGTCGACCGTGTCTAAGGCTGCTGATAGATCCAGCATTACCAGAATGGCTGTTCCCACGCGGTTTGCGCCAGAAGGTTGTGCCGTACTTTCGCTTGCCTCTTCTGGTTTGTTTTGAGGTGTATTTCCCCGTCCTTTTCCTCTTCCTCTCCCTCTTTGATTCTGGCTTCTTGGAGGGCCCATTGTTTTTTCCCAAGATTTTTGGTTGAATGCCAGTTTCATTTCGTCTAAAAAAGAATTCCTTGCTCTTGCTTCTCTTTGTTCTTCTTCCCCTCCACTCACGCTGGGTTCAGTTGATGCAAGGGAGGATAATGAGGACATACTTCCCATATTTGCGAATTCATTTTGTCTGAATTTTTCGTATTTTCTGGCATAAGTAAAGATACGACCATCCTCGTAATCCTCTTTATCCCGTTGGAATTTTGTTTGTTTTCTCATACGTACACTTTCTTCATGTTTTTCAATGTGAAGTTCCAGATCTTCTTTGAATTTTTTCATTTCCGGATTTAAATCCAAAGTGGCCAATTCTTTCTCCATTTCTTTTAATTGTTTGGTTGTATTTTCCAATGCAATTTCTATGTGCTTTATCAGGATCTCCATTAATCCTAAGGAAGATTTAAGAATGAATTCCCCCCATTCAGTTAATAGATCATTGCTCGTGTCTTGATGGCTGGGCATTAAGGTGATACGTAAGCCTTTTAGGGACTCGTTTAACTTCCAGGTATTTTTTCAATGCTGCCACCTCCCACCAATTGTTGTTTTCATTTTTTGACAGTTTTTCCCATGTGTGTAGTTTATTCTTTAAATCCGTTTTTCGAGCGCCCCCATTTACTCCAGTGGCAGTGGTTTCCTCATTAAAACATGTGTCTATAAGGGTATTTCTTGATGCCTCCCTTTTATCCATGATGTGCTGGCACTTTATGTTTTTAAGCTGTATTTGAAGTTTTCAAACAGTTTTTATTTATCACGGTTTGGTTGTGTGGTTCTGTAATTCCTTTTTCAAAACACAACCTCGCTTGTGTCGCTATTTCGTTTTAATCCAATCACTAGGCAAAACAGTTCCTCGAGTATTACTTTCACTCGTTTGTTTAGGATTACGTGACACGTACTTGAAAACCAACCGACAGTCTAAGAATTGCACCTAATGTTTACTTCTATTAGGATGCTCGAGAAAATACTGAGGTCGCTTACCGGATCAGGGTACATCGGAAGACCCGCTTCCTCCGGAACCACTGCCTTCCGTTTCCAGCCTTCCCCGATAAGATTTCTCTCAGATTCCTCCACGGCACTTGTTGATTCATTGTCGATATTGTTGTCGGCGTTCACCCGAGCCTAATCAGAACACGCCTCCCATTTGATCCAGGTCTAAGGCTTCCGGGTGCTCTGTGGCGGTGCACGCGAGGGGCGGCAGGACCCGCCGCGTAAAAATTGTCAGACCGAAACGCGTAAGGTGTTGCTGGCTTGCTGAAATACGAGTGAATAAACTGGATTGATATATAAAGCGTGTAGTGTATTTCCGAAAAGAATCACGAGAGTGCACGATGAATCAACTCCCTGAATATATATATATATATATATATATATACATATACATATATATATATATATATATATATATATATATATATATATATATATATATATATATATATATATATATATATATATGTCCCAACAACAAGAGTGTCCTCTTTAAAGGAAGCTTTAAAGGAAGCCACACACAGGGGGTAATGTTTCACACATTTACTGGAGAGCTGCAACCAAGGAAATAGAATACTTCCCCGAGTTCACAACGCCTGACGCGTTTCGGGCTGACACACACTTATTCATGGGCAAATTCAAAGTCTAAAACAGCGTTTCACTGACAGCACCTGATAAAAGTCCTGGAACCCCTCACCAGTGGGCATCAGCAGTCGCACTGTCTGCTGGATCCTGTAGTGCTGGTTATCATCCTCCTGTGAGTAGCGTAAGCGCTGCCACTTTACGACCATTAAATCCCCAGTGGGTTGGCAGATTTTCTGTTTACCCTTATGACACTGTATGTCTCTCGCTGTGCCCCTCCTGTCCATCATAGTGCTGCATGCCAGCTGGCGTCAGCACACAACTTTTATCGGGTGCTGTCAGTGAAATGCTGTTTTAGACTTTGAATTTGCCCATGACTAAGTGCGTATCAGCACGAAATGCGTCAGGCGTTGTGAACTCGGGGAAGTGTTCTATTTCCTTGGTTGCAGCTCTCCAGTAAATGCGTGAAACATTACCCCCTGTGTGTGGCTTCCTGTAAAGAGGACACTCTTGTTGTATATATAAATATATATATATATATGGCAACCAACAGTAGGTAATACATATATATATATATATATATATATATATATATATATATATATATATATATATATATATATATATATATATATATATATATATATATATATATATATATACATATATGTATTACCTACTGTTGGTCGCCATTAGGTACATGTAGTTAGAACCTAGGGGCATATTATCAACAAATATGCCCCCTAGTTTCCATAGGAAAAGCATTTTTTGATTTGCTAAGAACTTTGACGTCATTTGACGAATCTTCACAAAATTCTCCCAAAATAAAGTCTATCCAACTCAGCGTCTATCTAGAAAGTTTGGGTGTGATTCATCAAGCAGGTGTTGAGAAGAAAGGGGGGGCCCAAAAAGCGTTTCCCCATTTTAATTTCCGCAGGAAATTTTGAGACAGGCTGCAGCCGAACCGCTGAACAGAACTACCCCAAATTTAGCAAAAAGGTAGTGCTTGGTTCAGAAAGCAACCTTTTTTTTTTGAATGGTGTAAATCCGTTCAATAGTTGCTGAGAAATTAAAAAAATAAGAGTCAAAAAATCAATTTCCCATAGGAAATTTTAGGCAAGGCTACAGCCCGCACTGCTGAACGGATTTACACAAAATTTGGCAGAAAGGTAGCGATAGGTTCAGAATGCGACTTTTTTTTAAAATGGGGTAAATCTGTTCAGTAGTTGCTGAGAAATCAAAAAAATAAAAGTTTAGATATCTATGGCAGCGGTGGGTTTGCAAACCCTCCCAATCAAGCGCTTGACTGTAATTGGCTGCGAGAGCCAAGAGCTTCATTGTTATTGGCTGCCAACACTCCAAACCAGGATGTTTTGGCAGTCATCTTGTGACTTGGTAGAACCGAGTTACAAGAAAACAGTTGAAAAAAGATTAAAAGAGAAGAAAAGGGGGCAGAGTAGAAACACCAATACTTCCTAGTCCTGCTCACAAGGGTCCTACAAGGATCACCAGGCCTAAACATTTTTTTTTAATAAAAAAACGCCATAATGCGCGCTGGGTGCGGGAATCCGGATGAAATTTTTTTAAAAAAAAGAAGCGAGGGATGCCCCACTAAATTGAAATGAGCCATCGGGTGGGCGAGGTTCCGGGGGTAATATTATAATTGTATATTGCGGGGGCCTGTGGGGCCTCCGCAGCCCCGGGGACTGCCACCTCCCTGGGGGACGGCACACAGCCCCCCCAAGCCCCAGGGTTCTGTACCCCTGGGCTTTAATTAAATATGCAGGGGTGGACTTCGGGGGATCCTGGACAACATTTTTTTTTTAAAAAGAAGCGGGTGCTGCCCCACTAAATTTAAATGAGCCAGTGGGTGGGCGAGGTTCCGGGGGTAATCCTATAATTATATTGCGAGGGCCTGTGGGGCCTCCGCAGCCCCGGGGACCGCCACCTCTCCGGGAAGGGCACATGGCCCTCCTGCAGTCCCGGGGACAGCCACCTCCCCAGGGAGGGCACAAGCCCACCCAAAGCCCCAGGATTCAGCACACCCGGGGCTTTAATTAAATATGCAGGGGTGGGCTTCGCGGGCTCCCCAAAGGTCCGGGGAATACCACCTTTCCGGGGTTTTGAAAACAGTGTGGCTTCTCTGCTGGAGTCCTTGATGGCTCTGGGGACCGCCACTCCCCTTGCACAACATCTAACAAACTTATGAATCTGAAGGGTGTGCATTTAAGTACTTTTAAGTCTTTCAAACACTGAGGGGTATATTCTCAAGTACACATCGCCGAGTTAACGGCACTTTATGGCAACCTAAATGGTGATATATTTAATGCACCATTCACTAGCTGGAGCTAACAGCCCATACCAGCGATCGTAGCCTCAAAAAGCATCATCACGGATGACCCCAGGCAAATATTGCTAATGAGATGTAGAGTAGGTGTTCCTGTGCAAAAAACAGCAAACACATCACTTCGCAAGTTTCTCAACCACCAGCAAGATTGTCGAAGAGAGTACAAAACAGGCAATAAGGTGCGTTAGTAGCAGGAAGTTTACACCTCCTCTTACCTGGTGTAAAGTCGCACTACGACCTGCAACATGAAAGGGACCCCAGCCACACCTGAACGACAACAGATGCAATGGAGCCAACGATCATGCAGCTCGGACACCTAACACTGCCCCGCCACCCCCCGCCACCAGCCCCTTGTCCGCCATCCCTCCTCATTCCCCCCACAAACAAATGAGACAGCAACCTTAGGAAATCTGGAATGTAACAAGTTGGCTGATATCACACAATTATAATAAAAAAATGCATGTGAGGTTGGACAAATAAGAATCTCAGCCCCACATGCATCAACCTATTTAGGAAGTGCAAACGGTGCGAATCGCAAAATTCAGCCGTTTGCGATTCCTGAATAGGTTTCTGGGATGCATCAAGCATTTTTGGTGAAATCGCTATTTTTAGGGAATTCTAAAAATGCGATTGCTTTTAAGGAATTGCAAATTTGCGATTCCTTAAAAGCAATGCATGATTAATTTTAAAATTGCGAATTTGCAAATAGGGGTTGCAAATTACCACGAGGTTGAACCTCGTGGTAATTTGCAAAAATGTGTTAAAATGCTCTAATTTGCATTTCAAAACACTGTCATGTTAGAGACACACATGTCCTTAGGATATGTGTGTTTGAAACATGCACTTCAAAATACATTTCAGGGGTGCAGGGGGGGTCCTTTGGACCCCCCCCTGCACCCATGGAATGCATCAACATTTTGCAAATTCTAATTTGCGAATTCGCAATTCCCATTGATTCCTATGGGCCTTATGGCCCATAGGAATCAATGGGAATTGCGAAATCGCAAATTGGAATACGCATAATATTTGCGATTCGGTGAAAATTGCGATTTTTACCGAATCGCAAATTTTATGCACTTTCAATCATGCATCCCGTTTTGCGATTCCTTATTTGCGATTCGGTAAAAATCGCAAATTAGGAATCGCAAAACCGGACTTTGATGCCTGTGGCTGTTAGTCATCTATGTATTTACATATAAAACATTTTATTTAACCAAAACAGCAAAATAAAAGAAGGTACAGGCATGGCGTGTCATCCCTCAACAATTTGTGAATCACAGCCTGCAAGGCAAAAAGAATGATAAGATTGTGTGTCATGTGTCCATCAAAGGAGAGAGAGACATGAAAAAAGAGTGAGAGACGAAAAGAGAGAAAAAGAAAGAAAGAGTGAGAGAGAGAGGAAGACAGAGAAAGAGAGAAAGAATGAGAGAGAAAGGAAGAGAGAGTGAGATACAAGGAAGAGAGAGAGAAAGAGAAAGAATGAGAAAGAGGAAGAGACAGAGAAAGAGAGACAGAGTGTGAGAGAGAGAGAAAGGAAGAGATAGAGAGCGATAGAGAAAGAGTGTGAGTGACAGAAAGGAAGAGTTGGAGAGGGAGAGTGAGTGCTGACACTGTGGAGAACATCCTCACAGCTCACCTTTCAGCCACCGGTGTGTCTCCAACCACGTGCCGGGACATAGTGCAGCCCTCAAGCTTAATCATCTGAAAACATAGTATAGAAGCAGTAATGGCAGAGTACATACAACTGCACATGCCTAATTCTCTGTTCCGCCCCTGTGCACCCAGACTGCTGCACCCCATCGACACCCACCACTCAGAGTGTCTGCCCGCCTCTGTGCACCCAGGTTTCTGTACCCCATTCACTCCTACTGCCCAGAGGTGTCTGCCTGTTCCTGCACACCCAGACTGCTGCCCCCCATCCACTCCCACTGCCTAGAGGTCTCGGCCCGCTTTTGCACACCCAGGATGCTGCGCCCCATCATCTCTCACTGCTCAGAGGTATCTGCCCGCTCTTGTGCATCCAGGCTGCTGCACACTATCCACTCTCACTGCCCAGAGGTGACTGCCCGCTACTGCGGAAACAAGACTCTCTGCTCACCTTCCACCAACAGCGTGTGTCTAAGAGGGTCCACCACATGCTGAAATAATCTCCTCAGCTGTGCACAAACACGGTCCAGCAAAGATCACCTTTCAGACTGGGTCTTGATTGCCAGGATGGTGTATCAAGGCCACGCATCATCGCAGGCTGCACACGCGCTCAGCTCTGGTGGCACTAACTCAGTGGAACTGAAGTCATCGCCACGTGGCGGGAGGTCCGTGTCGGGGGGATTGTCAATCTCAAGAGTGAGAGAGAGAGGACGAGAGAGAGAAACAGTGAGAGAGAGAGGAAGAAAGAGAGGAACAGAGAAACAGTGTGAGAAATAGGAAGTGAGAAACAGTGGAAGAGTGAGAGAGAGAAAGAGTGAGAGAGAGAGAGGAAGAGAGAGAAAGAGAGAAACAGTGTGAAAGAGAGGAATGGATAGAGAGAGAGAGAGAGAGAGAGAGAGAGAGAGAGAGAGAGAGAGAGAGAGAGAGAGAGAGAGAGGAAGAGAGGGAGAAAGAGTGTGAGGGAGAGAAAGGAAGAGATTCAAAGGGACAGTGAGTGCCCACACTGTGGACAAAACCCTCACAGCTCACCTTTCCGCCACTGGTGTGTCTCCAACCACGTGCCGGGACATAGTGGAGCCCTCAAGCTTACTCGTCTGAAAGGTAGATTGGAATAAGTAATGGCAGAGTTCATACAACTGGGCATGCCTAAATCGCTGTCCTGCCTCTGTGCATGCAGGCTGCTGCACCCCATCCACTTCCACTGCCCAGAGGTGTCTGCCCGTTGCTGTGCACCCAGGCTGCTGCACCCTATCCACTCCTACTGCCCGGAGGTGACTGCCCGCCGCTGCGGAAACAAGCCTCTCTGCTCACCTTTCGCAACCTGCGTGTAGAAAAGAGGGCCTACCATGTGCCGCTGCAAGCCCGGGGCCCGCTGACAGGGCACCCTCCATATCATGCAGCCCCGCTCCACAGGCCACCAGGTCTCACATTTGGTGCTGGGCCTTGATTTCACCATGGCAGAGGACATACCAGTGCACCCGGCTTTTCATCGCAGGCTGCGCACCCGTTCAGCCCTTGCGGTGCCACTAGTTCTATGACTAGCGAGGCGACGGCATGTGGCCTACACTGCGGTCCAGCGGGGCACACAAAACCTGAGCTGTCCAGACTGCCGGGACGGGGAATCCTCGCAGGCTGCACACCCTCTCAGCAGTTACGGTACCCCTACCGAGTGGACCGAAAGTCACCGTCCCATGCCGGTGTGCCGGTGCCGGCCGCAGTGCATCCGGTGCCAGCAAGTCTGAAATGGCGTAGAGCATGTGCGCCGTGTCTTTTTTATTGGTAGGGTCACGTGTCCTGTGACGCCTGTGCTGGATGGGTGTGGTCGGGTGTATACCAGCAGTGAAGGAGTGGCTGTTGCGTACTGACAACTAACTAGGCTGTGACCAGCATATCACTGCAATGAAAATCTGGGCCATGTATCGTTGTTGTCCTTCCCTGTAAGCATAAGCAGAGTGGGCTGGCCTGGCTTACACCACATGGACCGCCTCGTTCCGTCTCGCTCGGTATTTACCAAACACGGGATCTGCCGGGATAGCAGTGGGGCGTCTTCGAAGCGACGGAACGAGGAGGTCCGTGTGGTTGGATATTTAAATGGACAGCTGTGGTAGTGCCTTTACCCCTTCCAGCCCACTGGGGTAAAATTATGGATTATTTGGAAGGGCACAGCAGCACTCACTCAAGTAAAATCAGAAGAGAACCAGAAGTACCAGCATGCCTTCGCATACGTCCACTGGGGCGGGACTTGGGTCATTTATCAGATGTCCCCCAGGTTGTTGCTGTTTGCACTTCTCCATGCCTGTGAACAAGCACACATCAGTGTCCGAAACACATAGGGCGGCTTGATGAATTGGAGGGGTATTGTGTGCTGCCTTGATGAAGTCCTCCATTAAAGGATGTAAACTTCCCCGTGAGTTGGCGTCTTCAATTGGGAAACCTTTTGTGTGGATTTTTGGTGGCTTGCTCGGCAGCGAAGACGCCCCTCTGCTATCCCGGCAGATTACGCGTTTGGTAAATACCGAGCGCGACGGAACGAGGACGTCCGGGTGGTTGGACATTTAACACCTTCAGCGCGGCGCAAATTTTCGCGCTGTGCTGAAGGTTCTAATGAGCCAACGGGCTCATGACGGAACCGTTCCGTCATGAGCACAGCTCAACCGATGCTCATGACGGAACCGTTCCGTCATGAGCATCGAAGGGGGTTAAATGGACAGCTGGGCAGTGTCTTTACCCCTTTCAGCCCGCTGGGGTTAGATGATGGAATATTTGGAGGGGAATAGCAGCACTCACTTGAGTAAAATCAGAAGGGAACCACGAGTACCAGCATGACTTCGCATATGCCCTCGGGGGCGGGACTTGGGTCATTTATCAGATGTTCCCTAGGTTTTTGCTGTTTGCACTTCTCCATGCCCGTGAACAAGGACACATCGGTGTCCGAAACGCGTAGGGCGGTTTGATGAATTGGAGGGGTATTGTGTGCTGGCTTGCTGAAGTGCTCCATGAAAGGATGTAAACTTCCCCGTGAGTTATATATATATATATATATAGTTTAGGGGTATTGGGTAGGTTGGGTGGTAAGGGTGTTTT
>NW_028243343.1:0-44274 GCF_964263255.1 Lissotriton vulgaris | reverse complement strand
TTAACAGTTGCATTTGACAAGTGTTTTATATATATATTTTGAACCTTGTGTGGATATATATATATATATATGTATATATATCAGCAGCATCTGGTAGACTCTGATCTGACCTCTTCCCAGGAATTCGGAAAGAAGGCAGACAAATGGGTCAGGACCAGGGTGAAGCAGATGGTACAGAACTAAGGTGGTGACCCAAAGAAGCAAGACCAAAAGGGTGGGGAGTAGGATAAAGACCAGGGGCCAGATGTAGGTCGCCAATTACCGGTCGGTAACGGCCGAATTCGGCCGTTACCGACCGGTAATTGGTGATTGAGATGCAGGGGCCATTATTTTACAGGACCAGTAAATTTACAGAATCAGTAAATTTACCGATTCTGTAAAATACCGAATCAGTACTTTTACCGAAATCAGTAATTCAAGATGTAGGTGGCACTCCACAGAGTGCCACAGGCCCTTAAGAGTGGGTATTTTACCACCCAATGCTATTGGGTAGTAAAATTCCGAATTCAGGTGTGCATGCACATCTGTGCATGCACACCTGTGCCATGTGACACACAGACATGCCCTTAGGGCATGTCTGTGTGCCGCATGGCACACAAGCCTGCACTGGGGGTGCTAGAGGGTGTCAAAGTGACACCCCTTGCACCCTTGCTGGATTCGGTATTTACCGATTCGGTAAATACCGAATCAGTATTTCCCATTGATTCCTAAGGGCTCCAAAGCCCAAAGGAATCAATGGGGAATACCGATTCGGTATTTACCGACTCAGTAAATACCGAATCGGTAATTCAAAATAAAAAATGACCTACATCTCCCTCCTTCTAATTTACCGATTCATAAATACCGATTCGGTATGATTCGGTATTTATGAGTCGGTAAAATAGATTTACCTACATCTGGCCCCAGAAGGCTTCACAAGGTCCCCAACAAGCTTCTAATGGTGGGGGTCCCCAATCTAAAAAGAAAGAAGGCCCAAAGAAACCCTGGTGCAAAGTTTGTAAGAATAATAGTCACTGGACTAGTTATTGCACCAAAAAGGAGACAGCTCCAGCCACCATTGCCCCTAAAGCAACTGTTCCCTCTAGTACAGCTACAAGTGGTGGTTCCCAGCAGAAGGGTGTAGTAGGGTTAACCCTTGGATCTGAGATTAACTCTGGCCTAGTCAGAGTGCCAACACAAGCTGTTTTGAACTGTGATCGAGGCATGGATATGACCTCCTCTGTGAACCCCAGTAATCTGAGCAAGTACAGACAAACACCTTTAATAAATGAGAAAAAGCCTGTGGTCTACAGGGACACAGGTGCCAGTGTCACCATGGTGATACCAGACTTTGTGGACCCTGGACAAGTCATACTAGGAGAGACTTACAAAGTGATCAATGCTTGCAACGTCAGTACCACCCATAGTATGGCAGTTGTTAATTTCTCCTGGGAGGGGTAACTGGCCTTAAGGAGGTTGTGATAAGTGCAGACCTCCCTGTTGAATGGTTACTTGGAAATGACCTGGAAACTTCAGCCTGGTCTGAAGTGGAGTTTAGGACCCATGCAGAAATGTTAGGAATCTCCGCACCTGTCCTTGCAGGGATTAGGTCACAGGTCAGGACAGGCACTGGATTCTGGAATAATTAATCAGTTGACTACCAATAAAAGGAGCAGTAGCGCTAAGGCAGTACCTTCTAAGCATGGGCGAAATGTGCGAATTCGCGTTCCGCGTCTTCAAGGATTTCCCCGCGTAATCGCAAAAAAAATCTGCAAATTCGTGAATTTTCCCGCGAAATCGCGGATTTTTTTGCGATTTGCCCTGGTGTACTTTCTACTGGCTAATCCAGTAAGTGCTCCCTCATTGGGTAAATGTATAGTGCTTTTACTACACTGCAGCTGCGTAAAGGGCCAGAAGATGTGTCTCCAGTAACCATGTGTGCCTGTAACACAGGAGCAGGCACACATGGTCACTGGAGACACATCTTCTGGCCCTTTACGCAGCTACAGTGTAGTAAAAATCACTATGGGGCAAATTTACAAGCCGCTTGCACCTCTTTTGCGCCACAGTTGCGTCACTTTTGTGACGCAGCAGCAGCACAAAAGATGCGCCATGGTGCTAGGTATGCTAGAGATGCGTCACGTTGTAAAGCCCTGAGCCTTCAGGAGACGTTCTAGTGCAGGGGAGGGCGTTCCTGCCCAGGAACGCCTCCTAAAAGTGGCTGAGTGAAATCCACAAGATTTCACTCAGTCACTTTTAGGCCAATGCTGCGTCAAAACCCTGCACCTGCTTGAAGCAGGCGCAAGGCTTGACGCAGCATTGGGGAGATAGGGCCCCCCAGAGCATTGCTGGAGCTGTGCCGCGCTTGCGAACCAGCTCCAGCAATGCGCTGCTTTTTGTAAATGCGGCGCACCATGGGTGGCGGAGCTGCAGCGCACAATAACTGGCGCATCCCTGGGGATGCGCCAATTATTGTAAATCTGCCTCCATACATTTAGCCAACGAGGGAGCACTTACTGATTAGACAGTAGAAAGTACTCCAGAGGTATTGCACAAAAAGGTGGCATCTTCGTGGACAAACACGCAGGGCGGGATTCATTCTGCCCCCTTTTAGACTTGTTTTTTGTGCCCTTCTGTCCTCTGTTATTCCCTTGTTTTTCTGCCCTTCTGCCTCTGTTAGACTCGTTTTTCCCTTGTTTTTCTGCCCTTCTGCCCCCTGTTAGACTCGTTTTTTATGCCCTTCTGCCTTCTGTTATTCCCTTGTTTTTCTGCCCTTCTGCCTCTGTTAGACTCGTTTTTTGTGCCCTTCTTCCCTCTGTTATTCCCTTGTTTTTGTGCCCTTCTGCCCTCTGTTAGACTAGTTTTTTGTGCCCTTCTGCCCTCTGTTAGACTCGTTTTTGTGCCTTTCTGCCCGTTAGACTCGTTTTTTGTGCCCTTCTGCCCTCTGTTAGACTCGTTTTTCCCTTGTTTTTCTGCCCTTCTGCCCTCTGTTAGACTTGTTTTTCCCTTGTTTTTCTGCCCTTCTGTCCTCTGTTAGACAGTTTTTTGTGCCCTTCTGCCCTCTGTTAGACTCGTTTTTCCCTTGTTTTTCTGCCCTTCTGCCCTTTGTAAGACTGCTTTTTGCACATTCCAGCCCTCTGCATCACCACATTATCACTCAGCACCACCACAGCACCACTCAGCACCACCACAGCATCACTCAGCACCACCACAGCATCACTCAGCACCACCACAGCACCACTCAGCACCACCACAGCACCACTCAGCACCACCACAGCATCACTCAGCGCCACCACATTATCACTCAGCACCACCACAGCACCACTCAGCACCACCACAGAATCACTCAGCACCACCACAGCTTCACTCAGCACCACCACAGCACCAATCAGCATCACCACAGCACCACTCAGCGCCACCACAGCATCACTCAGCACCACCACAGCATCACTTAGCACCACCACATTATCACTAAGCACCACCACTGTACCACTCAGCACCACCACAGCATCACTCAGCAGCACCCCAGCATCACTCAACACCATCCTAGTATCACTCAGCACCACCACAGCATCACCACAGCACCACTCAGCACCACCACAGCACCACTCAGCGCGACCCTAGCATCAATCTGCACAACCATTCAACAACAACTGGTTCAAATATGTTCTCTCAATGTTTCTAGCTTTATTACAAATGTCACAAAAAGATGTAAATATTTCACTTCTGTTCTTGGATTTTCGTCACTCACAATAAAATACACTGAACATAATCTTCACAAAAGTTATTTACAAAAGTTTAAGCTATTGCAATTATAAATTAATATCACTTTTATTTAAGTATTAATTATTTTAAAAAATTAAAAGCCATTGTAATTTGTAATATCAATACATCTAAGTCACGTCAATACAAAACATGTTGCATTACAAATGCTATAGGTGTCACATTTGCGAAAGTTATAACTATTGGCATTGTAAATGACAAAGCTATTAATTTCGCTTTTTTCAAAACCAACACATACATAAAAAAATTGTCATTTACAACACCAATAGCTCAAACTTTCCTAATGCGAGACCTATTGCATTGCAAATGCTTGTTTTTATATCTGTCAGTGCTTCCTGTTAAGGTTTAATTTTAGTGACACGCGCCTCATTGACTACTTGTAACTATTCTCTGACCCTGCTTCAAGGGTCAGAGCAGGGTCAGAGAATAGTTGCAAGTAGGCAAGGAGGCGCCAGGAAGCACTTACAGGCTTATAGCAGCAGGTGTCCAAGTTAATTTCTTTGTAACCCTTTTGTAAAAGGTTACATAAAATTAGCTTCAACTTTTGCACCTGCTGCTGTAACCCTGTAAGTGCTTGGCTGAAAATTCGTCCCTGCTGATTCGTGGATTTTACTGCGATTTCGCGAGATTCGCTGATTGCGAAATCGCAGAAAATCCGCAAATTCCGCGAGCGGACGAATTTTCAGCCCATGCTTTGTGACTTCCCCCCTGACTCAGAGTGAGGATCAGCCTTCTGAGGAAGCTGATTGCGAGCCTGAAGAAGGAACTGTCCCAGAGGATCTTGAGCCTGACCAGGTTGAGTTCTTAGGGACAGGGGGCCCTTCCAGGGCAGATCTGAGTCAGGAGCATTTGACCTGCCCTTCTCTTGAACCCCTCAGACAGCAAGCTGCTGCTGAGGCTGCGGGGAATGCTAGTGGCACCCATACAATCTATTGGGATGATGGACTCCTGTATTCAGAGAGTAGAGACCCCAAGCCGGGTGCATCCAGGAGGTTGGTCATACCTTTGGCATTCAGGGGCTTCCTATTGACACTAGCCCATGATATTCCCTTAGCAGGACACCTGGACCAGAACAAGACTTGGGACAGAATTGTCCCTCACTTTCACTGGCCCCACATGTCTGAAGACACCAAGGAGTTTTGTCGCTCCTGTGTAACCTGCCAAGCTAGTGGCAAAGCAGGTGGCATTACAAAGGCCCCCCTTATACCACTACCTGTGGTGGGGGTTCCCTTTGAACGTGTAGGGATTGACATTGTTGGACCAATATATTCCCAAACTGCATCTGGGTACTGGTTTATCCTGGTGGTAGTGATCATGCCACCAGGTGCCCTGAGGCAATTCCCCTTAGGACCACTACAGCACCTGTTGTGGCAAGGGCCCTCTTGGGAGTTTTCTCAAGAGTGGATTTCCCTAAGGAGGTAGCATCTGACAGAGGTGCAAACTTTATGTCTAGCTACTTGACTGCAATGTGAAAGGAATGTGGAGTGAACTACAAGTTCACCACACCCTATCATCCACAGTGCAATGGTCTACTTGAAAGGTTCAATAACATCCTTAAAGGGTATAATTAAGGGTCTCCCAGAAAAGCTCAGGCGGAGATGGGATATCCTGCTACCAGGCCTTTTGTTTGCATACAGTTAGGTTCCTCAGAAGGGGGTTGGCTACAGCCCATTTGAACTTCTATTTGGGCACTCTGTTAGCGGACCACTTTAGCTAGACAGCGATAAAATGTTACAAGTTAAAACATTCTGTTATTTAGGAATCACCTATGCCAGTGATGGATCCTGGAAATCAGAGCTTGAAAATGCTAGGTTGAAAATGACTCGTTGCACCAGTAGTGTTTTCCGCTTCTCTTCTAAGCTCGGTTCGAGAAGTATTCGTGACATGATTAACATCTACAATATTCGTTGTGTTCCCTCGGCATTGTATGGGGCTGGAGTGTGGGGCCACACAGATGGCACCCTCCTCCAAAAAGAGGAGAACAAGTTTCTAAGAAAAGTGCTATGTGTTCCCCACTCCGCCTCCATCCAATTAATTCATGACGAGGTTGGGGTCGAGTTTATCTCGGACTTAGCAGCCGTTCGTCCACTCTTATTGTGGCGTTCTATTTGGGCTAAGCCCGAAACTCGATTCACTCAAGAAATTATTCTTGATTGTATAGGCCTGGACTTTTCTTTACGTATTCTTTGGCTGAAATATATTAATTTTTGGTTTAAGACTCTGTTTGATATTGACGTTCTTACTGATCCCGAACTAGCGGTAGAAATACCCAAAAAAGAGATTAAACAAACTTTCTTGATGTATAAAAAGAAAGGGCGAGATGAGGCATATGGCAAGTTAACTACCGTAAAGTTCTATAGAGAACTAAACTTGCCATCGGGGTTTCAAGCATATCTCCTACATGTCAGCCGCCCATCTCATCAATATGTTTTAACTCGCGTCAGGTTGGGCATTGCACACCATCTTGTTGCGTTCCCAGTACAGAAACAGAAATCTGACACCCCCTGCCCTTGTGACAATGTTTCACGCCAGAGTTGCTGCCATTTCCTACTTTTTTGTAAATTTTATCATTTTCTAAGATTAAGGTACTTGAAACCTATATTTATTAAATACAATATACGGTCTTTTAAGAAAGCCCTTGTGTTATTATCAGCTTTAGAAAACGTGGACATATGTTTTTTTGTTGCAATCTATATTTTGAAATGTACAGCTGCCAGGAAAAGTATTGTGTTGCCATGATTTTCATATTCCTGTCTGAACTTTTCAAAACGTACAGTTGCCAGGATGAGCACTTTTTTTGGTAGTGTTCAATACATCTTTAACCCTGTCTGTACATGTTTTTCTTTTCTTGTATCAACAAATTTTAAAATGACATTTTTATGTCCCATGATTAGGCGGGGGTTTGTTGTTCAACGTACAGCTGCCAGGATTAATATTTTGTGCAAATTTATTTATTCCTGTCTGTACGATTTTAACTGTCAACTTCTATTCCTTTTGCCACTTTTATGTGTTTTTCTTAATTATGATCCAATATAAAACGCGTGCTAGTATGTGTCCTATCTTTACATGAATTTTCCCAGATTTCCGTATAAATTTTGTATTTTCTAAAATTTTTAATGTAATGAACTGATTTTATGTTTTGCTTGTATGATTTGTTCACAAATCGAATAAAAGCTTTGAAACCGTCTGGTGAAGGAGGGTTGGGAGTTACCTCTCAAACCCCTTAAACAGGATATTGTGGACTATGTACTTGGTCTCCGCTCCAGGATGGCTGAGTACATGAAAAAGGCATCCAAAAACCTTGAGGCTAGCCAGGAATTACAGAAAGCCTGGCATCACCAAAAGGCTGTACTGACTGTTTACCCACCAGCAGCTCTCCAAGACAAGTGGAATGGACCCCACACTATTGTTTAACAGAATTGAGAGGTTACCTATTTGGTAGATCTGGAAACTCCCAGGAGCCCCCATAGGGTGCTTCATGTCAACAGATTGAAACCATATGTTGACAGGGCAGATATGGGCTTGCTCATGGCTACTGATGAAGGATAGGAGGAAGAGAGTGACCCTCTCCCAGACCTGCTCTCTTAGAACCTTATGATGGATCAGTTGATGGAGTAGCCTTGGCAGGCAGCCTCACTGAAAAAAATCAAACTGATTGCAGACAAGATCTACAACTGTTTAGACATATGTTTTCATTGACTCCAAGTCAGACTAGCTGGTACACCCATGAGGTGGACACTGGAGACAGTCTGCCTGTTAAAAGTAAGATTTACAGGCAACCTGATCATGTCAGGGACTGTATCAGGAAAGAAGTCCAGAAGATGTTGGAGCTGGGAGTTATTGAACCCTCAGCCCTTTGGCTAGTCCAGTAGTCTTGGTACCAAAACCTCACACCCAGGGTAGTAAGAGTGAGATGAGATTGTATGTAGACTACAGAGGTCTCATTGCAGTCACTAGGACTGATGCCCATCCAATACCCAGAGCAGATGAGCTCATAGCTACTTTGGCCTCTGCCAAGTTTCTGAGTACATTTGATCTAACAGCTGGCTACTGGCTGATCAGACTAGCTGATGATGCAAATGCAATGACAGGATTTTCATCCCCTAGTGGACATTATCAATTTGTGGTAATGCCCTTTGTTCTGAAAAATGCACCTGCCACATTTCAAAGGTTGGTGAACACAGTTCTAACAGGTCTGGAAGGCTACTGTGCTGCTTATCTTGATGATATTACTGTATTTAGCTCCACCTGGGAGGATCATCGGGTCCACCTGAAAAATGTTTTGGAGGCCCTGCAAAAGGCAGGCTTAACTATCAAGGCTACTAAGTGCCAGATATTGGAGAGTCAGATTCTGTACCTGGGCCACCTTGTAGGTGCAGACCAGGTTCATCCACTGCAGAGCAAAATCTAGACCATAATGGACTGGGTTGCTCCAACCACCCAGTCTCAGGTCAGAGCTTTCTTGGGCCTCACTGGGTACTATTGGAGATTTGTCAAGGGGTATGGATCCATTGTGACCCCCCTGAATGACTTAACTTCTTTAAAAAAAATATTCAGACATCAAAACACAAAAATAAGAACACTATAGCAAATATACACATAAACAAAAACTATGTCAGATGCCCCGATTTTACATGATACTTTTACCCCTCCTCCCTCCCACCCCAGGTGGATCCCCCCTTCTAGAAAGAAAGCAAAATCAAACACAGGAAGTTTTACACCATAATGAATACATACATGAGGATATTTCCTATCGTACTATCGGCTAATCCTTACTTAACCATTTGGTTAGGGAGTTCCACAATTTTTCCCCTTTTGCCCTTGCCCGCCTACCCCTTTTTCTATACACAGAGATCTCCCAATTATAAGTAGATAATAATTTACTAAACCAAACAAGTTCCGAAGGGGGTCTGGATCAAGCCATACCGTAGCAAGACACAATCGGAATACTGCCATTGCTATAAACACCATTTTCGTGTCGGCTTCTTCCATTAGTTGATTAGATATCCCTAACATAATAACCTGGGGAGTCAATTAAACTGAATAACCCAATATAGATTCCAAACGTTGTTCAATTTTGACCAACACTTGAGAAATACCAGAGCAGATGGCAAACATATGTGTACTATCGGCGGCCAACTACCCACACTGAGGACAGCGTGTCCCGGAGGTGCCCCCCCATCAATGGATTCGCGCAGGAGTTACATAGAGATTGCACCAGGTCTTAAAACATTGCATCTGGAAACTAGCTGAAATGCACCTTGTTTGACTGAACAGCAGGGAGTCCTCGCACTCCCCCTGTCCGGCTTGTAAAATTATTTGCCATCTTTCAAAGTGCTTGGCCAGATCGTCGCCCATTCTTTCATTAACAAATTTATATAAAACAAAAGTCATGGGTTGGCTACCATTTACCAAATCTAATAGCGGAATTCAATTCCAGTTGACACATCTTTTAGCCAAAAAATCCAGAATCTGTAAATATTTGAAAAAATATTTATTCTCGATGCCAAATCTTTCTTTAATAGCGTCAAAGGTAAGCAATTCGGAACACACTATAAGATCCCCTAAAAACCGAATCCCTTTCTCTGCCCAATTTCTAAAATATGCATCTTTGGAAGATTTCAGGGAGTAAAGAGTTATTTACTAAAGGAGAGTACAAATGAAGCCGCCCAATCCCACATTTTTTTCCTGACAGCAGTCCACACCTTGTAGGCACCTAACAAAACCTTAAATTTAACCCTCTTGTAATATGCTAAATACATCTGCCGCATGAGGAGGCCACTCGCTTCATCCCGATGAATTAATTGAAAAATCGAAAATTCAGAACCTCCATGATTACCCTTGTTTAAAAGCTCCCCCATGTGCTTCAGCATAATCACTAGGGGGGGGGCGGAATACTCGAAATTCACTTTCGCAAACTATTGTGAAAATGTAAAAAATGTCAGCGAACACGCGGAAATATCGCGAAGAATCAGAAGTTTTTTCCCCGCCTGTTTGCAATATTTTCTGCGTGATCGCGTTGAAAAAGTTTCGCCAACTTGTCCATGCGGTCGCCTAGGGGCGTGGCCATCCTGTTTTCACTTGTCCCGCCCGCTCATGATGCTTACTTCCTGTTCCGGGTCGCGCAATGCATGCTCACGCCCGTTCGCTGTACTATGTCCTGTTCGGGAACGCTTTCACGCTTTTTGGGTGATCAGGGACAAAATATAGCGCAAACTTGCACATGTGGTTGCAATGAGTGTTTTTCATTCCATTGCATGGTTCTGGGGCCTGCTTTTCAATCCTCCCTCTCTCTTTTGAATCCTTTGTTTCTTGTCACTTTTTTAAATCTATTTTATTTATTATCTCTCTGACTACTTTCCCGCTTCAATATTTTTGGTTTTGGTCTAATTTTTGTGTGTTTTTTAACTACTTTTTCATTCTTTTCTATTACCTGCTTTTTCCATTTCTTTTACTTTCTTTTTTAATTATTACCTTTTCTTTTCCGCCCCCGCCTACTCCAGAACCATGACAAAGGGCCACAGGGCTTATCGCACCCAGAGGCTCGACTGCCTTCCTTGCGGAAGGCGGCGCTCACAAGGGGTGCAGGCACGGTCCTTATTTGGGGAGGTGAAGTTGGCTGCAATTGTTTTCTTTGTGCAGTGCCACCTTCCCTTAACTCTGGCAGCTGGTGGCAGGCCTGGGTCCGGGTACAGGCTCCGGGAGCATCGGCAGTGGTGGTGGAAGATGCGCCGGGCAGTGTTCCACTGCTCTGGTGTCCGGCACACCCAGAACCAACTGATGCACCGGTGGTCCGATATCCTGGACCGGGAGCAGGACCTGCTTGACCTGCTAGTAGTGGAGGTCCCAGGTCTTGGTGAGAAACTTATTATTACTACTTTGTGTCTGTTCTTCTGCTCTGTGTTATATATTGCAAATATCTTTTCTTTCCAACCAGCTAGAATGCTGCTTCTTACATTACAGGTAAATTACGTTTAAAAGTCTTCTGTGATTGTTATGATGACACAGATGCTCTTCTGCGCTACTAATCTTACTTGTTTGCAACTTTGCATTTACGCTCGCTTAGCGTGATCATGTAAGAGTTTATTTTAGAGGAATTAAGTCACGTAATGCTATAGTGACTCTAGTCCTTAATTTGTCCTGTCACTAAGAGATAGGGGCGGATTGATACTTAGGTTTAGTTACTTTGTATGAGTTTGTAATTTTTTTGTGTTATGCGTGATGCCTTCTCTGTTACGTCACGTGCTGCTAGTACCCAAGTCTTTAGTAGAACCTTTTCTAGTTTGTACAATGAGTGGTAATAGGTTTAGCACTAGCAGAACATCATTCAGCATCAATCAATCAACCAAATATTTGGTGTATACAAAAATGTAGTCATGTTTCTTCCATTTGACCATATGCATCTTTGAGGACTAAAAGAAGTGGAAATGAATACTTAATGTACAATTGGCACGCCTGGAATAGGTGGGCTAGGTCAGGAGGTACGTTGTACTTAGGCTTAGTTAGTATTCTGGAATCAGAATGGAAGACTGGATTAGTGTTGATAAATAGGAAGTAGTCGATCTGTGAATCCCCCGATACTACTTGTTGTCCAGATGAGATCAGTCAATTAGTTATTGCAATTGTTGTTTACATGAGTGTTTTGACCGTTCATAAAAAATATTTTTTTGTTTCACACCAATCATCAATGCTTGTCTCTTTCTTATGTCTTTTCTTTTCAGCACCCAGGGGCAGGCAGACAGGGTTGCAGTTGGCGGGAGGAGCACAACACCAGCAATAGGTGGAGGACACCAACGAGGGATCTTCTGCTAGCCCTATTAAGTCTTCTTGTTTTTAAAATTAATAATTCTTAATCCGTAACTTTTAGTACACCATATTTTTTCTGAACTATTGTTTCCGTTTCCTAATGCTACTTTTTACCAACAATTATCCTTCGATCTGTACTATCTGTTTCGAAATTCTTGTTATCCATGCCTCTGCTATGATGACTCTCTGTACTACTACTATTAGTCTGTCTGTAGTAGCTAAGCTTGCCCAGTTGGCCACTCTTTATTCAAAAGGTTTTAAATAATACTCAGATTCACCAGTAGCTCTAGCTATTGAGTCCAGTCCTTTGGGTTGTCCTCTTGTACTACTTCTAGTCTTATTGATCTTGAGTCTTTGTTAATCTTGAGGCTTTTCGACAATTCCCACCAACAAATGCCCAACCAGATTTATTACTATTTTGATAGGATAGGACATACTACTACTGTTATAGGGTTTTTTTCACATACAGAACTTTGCACAAGAAAATAGGGAGCTTGGTGATGGGAGGTTGGACTTTCCTCACACCTCAATCAGAAGTTCAAAACCCACCACAATCACCTGTCATGACTCATAACTACTAGCTTTCTGAACCCTCCCACCAAGATACCCATCAAGTAGACAACCCAGAACATAACACACCTGACCTCTCAGTCGTGGAAGCAATGCATATGATTATGCACACCTTTCCTTTAGCTCGCTCACTCGTGTAAGTCATCATCAAATACCACCGAGTTTATTTAAGTTCAAAAGTATTATTTTGAATTGACAAGCTATCTACGCTATTCTATAATGCAGCACCAGCAGGAAAATGCATAACATTAAAACAATAAACATTGTTACACTTACAGTTACAACAACTAGTAGTCCATACTAGAAACACAAGGGAAATCATGATAACTGAACAGGCGCGGAAGCACCACCATCCCCTTGTTAGGAATATAGATTATATAACATTTTAAATGAAGATCTCTGAGCGAATTCTGTGGACTCCTCACCTTAGAAGAACCTAGTACTGGTAGTTGTTCCATCATAAGCTCTGCAAAGCTCTGGTTTGTAGAAGGGAATCTTCCATATGTAATGAGGAAAATGGTGTGTTTTAGTATACTGCAAGCATTTCTCAGTGGTGCCAAAAAGTGTAGCATTGTTATGGATAAGTAATATGGACTAACACCACAACTTCATAAAAAGTGGCTTGTTAATGTTCTAGTTGATCTTGTACGCAGCGCTTAGACAGTAGCAGTATGACTAGGTCATGTGGGCTCAAAGGTGTCTTATACAACAAGCTGCGAGGTAACATAACGTGTGCAAAAATAGGAGACACAAAGGTAAAATGGTTGCATGGCTCGGGCTAACTGAGCAAAGAATAGAATGACCCTAGGGACCATATAACTACTAGTGTCTACTCTAGTACTACCTGATTTGTACTAGTGAAGTATTGTATACTTTTAACAAATTTTTCAAACTTGCTACTGACCAATAGGGGCGGTGTATATGACACCTAAAAATGTTTAATGTTTTTTCTAGGCGCACTACCGACCACCAGTGCTGGGGCCAGCGGCGAAGGCGACTTGGCTGGCGAGGACGCAGCCGTTGCGGATGGAGCTGCAGGGGACGAACCAGCACCAGTGGCGGGTGGTGGTAAGTTCAATTCATAATCCTTAACTATTAACATTACACTCACTGTTGAGACTTAGGGAACCATTAGGATGGTGGGCGGATTGCAAACCGCCCGCCATCCCTGTAGAAAAGACCCCTCACCATATTACAATGGCTGGGAGGTCCACAGTGGATGGAAAGGCCGTGTGCCGTTTTTCCGCATGGTTGACAGGTCGACCAGGCGGAAAAGGGTTCAATATGGTGGTGGTGTCTGAAAGACACCGCCAGCCATATTACAATGTGCACTTTGGGATGCCTTTTCGTGGCGGCATTGCCACCATGGAAAGGCATGCAGATTATGCTTGGGGGGCCCATTCCGGGCCCCCATGGACTCCGGGGGGGTGGGGTGTACACATGGGGGGTGCCTATGTATGGTACCCCCCTGCCTTTCAAAGCACTGCATGGCAGGTACCGGGCGGTGCCTGTCACATTGTGCTTTGAAAAGCACAACATGTATTTTTAGCATTGGGGTGGGCGGTGCTGACAAGGGATGCACCTGCAACTGTGGCGGGCACAACCTGAATTTCCCCATGGGACCCCCCGTCCTTATGGCGGGTGGTCCCTTTTAGCGTGAGTATCTGCTGTCCTAATGCTGCCCTAAGTAAGAGTTGTTGTGAACGTTTGAAGAGACAAGACAACCTTTAATTGGCATTAGTAAAGGCATTATGGGCGGGAGTATCGAGTAACCAATGGCCTCTTCTATCTGATTTCAACTCAGCTTTGAAAGTTTTATGGAGAAGACTAAAAGTCAGATCAGGACACCTTGTGTTGAACTAAAAAGGGAAAGACGGGTGAAAGGAAGAAGGAAGGGCAAGATTTAATATTTATGACTGACCGAGAGAAGGATACGTGTGATGCAAGCATGAAAATTGCAAAGGTGGCTGACAGGAATCAGATGCATGGTTTTTTGAATACCTGAAAAAATCCTGCAAATGTTAAAGACCAAGCAAGTGGGAGGATAGATACATACCACAAATGTTACGTACTGTGCTTTATAGTGCTACCATGCCACAATGTGTATAATTAACTTGTCTTACTGTTTTTCAAAGAGTATATTATACAATAGTCTTCTTTTTTCTTTTTGATATACAGTTATTCCTTCCAAACCAGATCGGAAGGAGTTGGCCGCCAAGGCCCGGCACTGGAAGCTGGAGGTGAAGTAGAATATTGAAGGCTGGTTGTCCTGGAAGCAGAGGAGGAGGAGGCGGCAGCAGCTGAACACTCCTCCAATGCCCCAGGCCCCAGCCACCGCCCTCCAGCGGTACCGCGCCACCGCCTGGCAGCCGCCCGCTGCCACCTTTCCATCACTGGTGCCCCCCCCACTATGGCTGCAATTCCGCGCTCTAAAGCCCTGCGTCGCCCTACTAGAGGAGGCAGTGCGTGTCCTCCAAAGACAATCCCGCCGAACCTAGGAGACCCTGTTTATTGACCCTTTTTTATTTATTGTTTTGGTGGGTGGGAATGGGCGTTGGGGTGTTGGACATTTGGTTGGACTTCTTTATGGACATTGGTTGGGGTTAGGGAGAGGGGTGGGTCAAGTTTTGTGGGTTTTTTACATAGTTTATTTTTGTTAGGGTTACTTTTAAATCAATATTTCTAATTTACACACAATGTTGCTAATGTTTTGTGGGTGGGGTTACTGTTTTACATCACACTGTTTCCTTGCTGGTGCATGGCCGCCCTTAGCCAGTGTTTAATTTAAATAATTGGCTGACTTTGTAAGACACAAAAAGATAGACTCCGCACCCCTCACTGATTTAGTTGTCCTAGTAGTACTGTCAGTCTCTCTCTTCTAGTCTAAGCATTCTTTAACTGGACTCAAAGCGGTGTGTGAATTACTGAATTGATTGAAAACATGTCCATTATTATTTATGCAACCCCCAAACTTCTCTTACCTTTGCTTGATGTTTAACTTAGGCACAGCAATGGCTGCATGGTGATGATGATTTCCTTTCCTAATATGCCATGGTTGTGGTGGTAGTAGTAGTAGTGGACACTCGCAGGGCAGCAGCATTCGCAAAAAAAGAGAATAAGACAGCAAGTTGCCTGAGAGAGACTGTTCGAGGAGTAGTAGAATGAAGTACAGTACAGAACTTACAGCAAAACAATAATATGCAAAAGTATTTTATAACAAAACATAAAGTGGTGGGGATACCCTACTAAACAAAGTTACTAACTATAGTTGTGTTGAGTCACTTGACTAGGCCGACAGTACACTCCTCGACACAAGCGTAACGGTCAGCGCTGTGTATGAGGATGACAACAAATCCTATCAATGCCGGCAATTAATGTGGATGTATATGTTCCTTTGGTAACTAAAAATCACCTCTAAAGTATACTGCTTATGGCTGGCCAAGCAGAAGAAGATCCTCGCTCTGCCTTGAAATTGAAGAACTGTTGCTTTCGCCACATCCGCCCCAGCAAGCGTGTGATAAATTATTGGTGTACATTCAATTTAGTCACACCTTAAGAAGTCACACAGCCCGGGGGAAGAGGGTTAGGATTTGTTGAATGGATGAGAAGGGGGGTTTGGGGAAAGGTTTGAAAATGAAAAAAGGTATGCATGGATGAACAACAAAACACAATCTCTGTAGACTACCATATCCATATCAATATGTTAAGGGAGAAAAAGGAAATGCATGCATGATGATGATTGATAAGGAGTCCCGGATTACATACAGTTCTTGTTCAGTTATTCCAGGCTTAATTTTACAGATAGCAAATAAAAATGTTAAATATTGGTAGGGATGTATCATAATCAGAGAGAAAACCTAATGATAATAAAAACAACAACAAGAACACACTGTTGTAAAGATTGTAGACAAAAGAATGAATCAAATTATTGAAAAGATGATGAAAGTTTATACTGTTACTGTGTTATCCTGGTCAAATGTGGATTTGCATCTTGGCATTCCTCTTGGTCCTCTCGTCCATCAATCTTGGGTGTCGCAAGTCGACACTGCCTGCCTGGCAAATGTATATTTATTGGTAAGGTAAGTATGCATTGTAATGTTTTCCCAAGTATAGCGCAAGGCCCGGTCTGTAATTGTAGATGGAAAAACAAAAGGGATATTGAGAAACAAAGATGAAAAAATGCACAATTTATGGTGTAGTGCAACAAGAACACTTTCCGAGGCGGCATGTGTACATCATCTCTACTCTAGTCTGTTTCCAGCATTGACCTTCAACAACAACAGGACAGAGCAGGCCCACAGTGAAGGCATGTCGCTTAGCACATAATCCATTTAGAGTACATTTTTTTAAAGAGTTGGACAAAGCAAATATCCAGCAACATATCATTTTACAATTTAAGTTACTAAATCAATACACCGCAGTCATCCCACCGCTACACTTGACTCCACTTCTACTCAGACATTTAGGTCTGCTGTGGTTGTTGTTGACTTGTTTATCTTTTATGCCACTCATGAAACACTCCTCCTGACTTATTATTCCATCAATCATCTCTGATACTTGTACTCACTGACTGTGAAGATCGGCCTGCAGTAGAAGTACAGTTTTGTTTATTATACAACAAGAGTAGAAATATTATTGACTTGAGTCACTCTTAAGTGTACAGTAAACTACTAGTATAATTTGACTTCACTTCATGCACAACAAACAACAGAAACACAAACACCAATCACTCAGAGTCAGGTGTCCAAAGCATGACATTCATTTAATTACCTGTTCCTTCTCATCTTAAGGTAACGGGCTGTCTTTTTCGCCATTATCATCATGGGCGGTGCTGTTGTCGTACTCAGTGTGCAGTGTACAGATTGAGTCCCCTTCCTGTATTCAATCAAAAGCAATGTATCAAGCTGCAGTAGAAGTACAAATTTCTTATTAAAAATGGTTGCAAGAAGGGGGAAATTGCCTTGAGTTATGCTTAGTGTGTGGAATGATGATTAGTGCACAATGAAATAACTTCATGTACAACAAACAACAATAAAATCACTCAGTCTGCGTCCAATGCCTGGCATAATTTCATTACCTGTTCCATCTCATTTTCACTTTTCAGTTAATGGGCAATCTCTCTCGGCTCAGAAAGGACGATAGCTATAGTGGTCATCATGTTCCACTTCTTTTGGTGAGACTAGGTAGCATTTTATTTTTTCTTCTATTTAACATCATCCAATCATCACCTTTCTTGAGTGCATTGGATTTAGGGAGACTCGGGGGGGATGGAGCAGAGGAGCTGGATTCCGAGGACTATACTGCAAAGACAGCTGAAAGTCGTATATTGAAATAAGAAGAGTAGAAGACGGTGTTGATGGATTTGTTGTGATTCAAAGTTTGTAACCAGAAAGACAGACACACTAATAAAGAAAAATAAGGGAGGAAGACAGTAAGTGCAAGCCTAATTGTCAGGGAAGTATAGCTCATCCTCAAACTCTGGGGGTTCAACCAGTAGTAGGTAATCATGTAACACACTACTTCTGTCACCAGAGCCGCTATCCTCATCTTCCTCCCTTGATTCAAGCATGTTTTTAATTTGGTGGTATGTAGTGCTGATTCATTTTGGTCATTGGTAACCTCTCCACGTTTTTGGGCAAGAGACTGGTCCTTCTCACTGTTACAATGGAACCAGCAGCCCTGAAAGCACGTTCAGAAGAGACACTTGCAACAGGGCAAGCCAGATAGTTTATCCCCAGCCTGTTGAGCAGTGGCCATTCGGCCCTTTTTCAATACCAATACTGCAATGGTTTTTGATCAATGTACACCTCTGTTGGGTCGTCCAGATAGGCCTGGACCATCTGCTCAATGTTCAGGGGTGCTGCTGCTAACCTTTCTTCCAGCTCTTTTCTCTGTGCATCAGCACTGTGCCTAATACCAATGCCTAACTGTAAATACCAATTGTGTAATGATTCTACTGAGCCTAATGATGATCCAGTTTTTGTTGCAGTTGTCGATAGTGATGGTAAGTGTTCTGAGCCAAACGCACTGCCTTCAGCCTCCAAAATTGCACTTGATGCCGGATGCCCTGCTGCAGTACTTCTTGTGGGTTGATCTAGTGGGCTTTTAATTAGCAGCCATTCACTTTCCAACTTACTCGCTGCCTCAGCTATCCAAGTTTTGTAGCGGGCAACATAAATCTCTGAAAAAGGAATTAATGTCTTCAGTGCCAATTTTGTCCGTGGATCCAGAATTGTGGCACAAATGTAATGTTCTTGTGACAAAATCTTATTTTGAACACTTGTATTTTCAGCTAAGCGACGGGCTAAGCTCTTCACCAAGTCATAGGCTTCTTTTTCTTCCTCTACACCTTTGTATGATTCAGACACCTTCTTCAGCTGATGCTCTAGCATTTGCAATAATGGAATAGCTTGGCCCATTGTACAGTCATCCTTTCTGACTTCACGTGTGAAGACCTCAAAAGGACGAAGCATGTCAGTCAGGCAGTTAACTAGGCACCATTGGTCCATCTGAAGGGTCATTTTTTTCATAGTAGCATCCAGTCTTTGCATGACATATTCATTGAGTGGCCTGTAATGCTCAAACAGACGATCAAGCATGTAATACATTGAGTTCCAATGTGTTGCCACCTCCTGGATGAGTGCTTTGACTGGCATTTTATAGTCATGTTGAATGATCCTCAGCTAATTCAGAGCTTTAAAAGAATGGCTGAAATGAGTGCATATCCTTCAGCAGGTGGTCAGTAAGTTGCTGACTATGGGTTCTTTTTTCAGAAAGTCTTGAACTATAATGTTTATGCAGTGCGCCAAACACGGAACCCTGGAATAGGAACCAAGCTCCATGACCTTAAGTAAATTACTGCCATTATCTGTGGCAACAAAACCATTACTAAGCCCTCTTGGACGCAGCCATTCAAAAACCTTGCTGCAAAACTCTTTCAAAATGTTTTTAGCAGTATGAGATTTCTCCATGGCGAACATAGCTACAGTTTCCGAGTAGCTTTAAAAATCTCAGCTGTGTCAACAGCACCTCCTTCAGATAGCTTATCTCTAACCCCCACAAAAGAGACCCAGTGTACAGTGATGCACATGTAATCTGTGGCTTGGCAACCGGTCCACATGTCTGTTCTTAGGTGGATATTGTGAACAGCACTCTGCTTCAAAGCTTGTCCAACTAATTCCAGCACATCATGATGTAGTGCCGGAACAGCAATTCTTGCAAAATAGGACCGGCTGGGAACCTTCCATTTAGGGCATATGGCTGACACAAATTCAAGGAAACCCACCCCTTCCACAAATGAAAAAGGGAGAAGGTCCAGTGCTATAATTTTATCAAGCTTCGCCTTGTACAACTGTGCCATTGGGTGGTTGCGTTGGAACTGCCCCTCCAACCTAAGCATGCTCTCAATGGTAGGCTGGATTACTTTCCTTTGTGGTGCTGTTGTTTCCATTAACCCACTTAGACTCAACGACGCAGTTTGTCTCATTGCAGTACTCGGTCGCCTTGGTGTCTCAGCCTGACTCTGAGTATGGCTCTTACTGCGGAGCCACTCAGATGTTGCTGAAGAGGATGTGGGTGGTACCACTACACTACTGGGGACAGGGCTAGAAATGCCTCCCTCTTCTTCACCTTCCATCGCAATAATATTGTCCCCTGATTCTTCATGCCCAACTTCAATGGGTTGAGTTTTTTTACTTTGTTTTAAGGGAAGTAGGTGATTCTCCTACACAATCGTGTGGTGTATTCTGAGATGACTTGCTTGGCCTCCGGTACCATAGTTTGTACCAAGCTTACCCCACAGAACACCTTGTTGACAAATTGAGCATATATCAACGTTCTCCTCCCTGGTGCTAACAGAAAATAAGTCCCAAACTGGGGAGGAGAACTTTCTAGCACTGCTGGATGTGCCACTTTCAATACCAGATGAACTGGAGGGTGTGCTTGGAATGTGACTCTGTGCAGCTACACTGTGACTTTTACTACCAATACCTACTGAGATGGTTGAGCTGGATGTAGGTCCCTGCCTGGCTCTTGAAAATATGGCAGCAGGATGTTGCGGTGGTGTAACCTGTGTTGGTGGTATCCGTGCTACATCCCGCTCAGTAGCAGCCTTTCTGGATAGGGTGAGAATGTCGGTCTCCATCCCCTTTGAGGCAGGAGTGATGTGCGTGATGATGGGCTCCTCTTCATCAACATCATCCCCCTCTTCTACATCTACCTCCATAACTCTAAGTTTTTCTGGAGCCTTCCTTTTCAGAAGCATTGTCTTGTGGTGTGCATCACTCTCAGACTGTACTGGGAGAGGGGGGTCCCAGCAATGTGCAACAAATTCAAACAATTAAATAGCAATAGAAAAACTCAATTGGCCTGTGTTGGACCTGGAGTTACCAGTCCGCCCAGGGTAGCCTGGCACAAGTGGTAAGGGCTATTCTCAGAGACATTTGTGGTGTGATTGCGTCACACTTTCCACAGCAACCCAGCGCCCATCCACTAAAAATGACACTACACCAGGTTAGAAAAATTTAATATGCTTTATAAAAATTTCTCAAGTTATCTTATTATGTCAGTCAAGAATTGTTTAAATACATTAAACACTTCCACATTTGATTCCTGCATCCATAAGCACACAACATTACATTTAGTACCAGCACTGGGTTTTCTAGGGGAGAATGAATTCAGTAATTCATTTACTGCTTTAAATTTCAGGCAATACTTTTTGTGATTCAAACAAACTGTACCAAGATAAACATTCCACTTCACTTTAAAGAAGCAAGATTGCACATTACCACCACCTGGAGACCATTTATGTATCTCTTTTCTAGTATCATAAGATTATGCTATGACAAAGCAGTAGTCTGTATAATTCACCCCTGGTAAAATAAGAACAGGCATCAATTTTCATCTTAACATGCAATAGAACTGGTCATATGAATTGTTCTAGCTTCGTTTTAACTTTAGAGGAAAACCAGCAATAGTTCTAGGACAGGCGATTCTCAGAATAGTGGTCCTGTTACTCGAGCTCCCTTGGCTACACAACAGTTTTTACTAAGGTTCCAGACATCAGACCGCCCACTTGGCCCTGAATCGTTTTCTCTGGGTTTATGTCCCGCACCAGCCCCCAGATCCTTGCTTACTTGTGGCTTTAGGGCTATTTGTTTTCGTCTCAGCCGACTCAGGCAGCTGGAATTAACTGAGCCACACCTTCAGCTCTATGGTGTAGCGTCTTCTCCCTCGCAGACAAGGCCGTCTCACACTCTGGGCCTGCGTGGGGAGAGTACGCTTTTGAGACCAGACGAAGCCGACTTTGTTTTGGCTCGACCGAACTTCAAAGTCAACTCATTGCCTCCTTGAGAGCCGCGCTCCACTGGGCTTGCGCGGGGAATCAGCGGCGGCACTGCCACGCCGCCGCCTCCTCAGTGCAGTTGTCAGGTTCCTCTTCAGACCTGCGCGTTGATAGAGACGCTTCACTGCTGCTCCGCTCCTACCGCACCACCGAGACCTTCACCGCGTCTGCGCTGCAGTCAGACGCCTCAGCGATTCCTTCAGCAACAGGCCACAATGCTGGCGCGCCTCCAGTCGCGATGCTGTGGGACAGGCATTTCCCCACTCCAGCAGATCCTCGCATTACCCGCCCTTGAAAGGAGGGAAGAGGGGGGCTACCTCGGTGCAGCGTTTCCTGTCACAGGTGAGAGGGTACAGGCCAGGGCAGGAGTGAGTTCGTGAAGGAACCGTGGGGGGAAGGTTGTCAGACTCTCACCGTCTCCCCTAGGGGTTGCCAAAGTTCTCAGTCAGCTCCTCCTCCAAATAGGGTAATTGAGCAGATCTGTCCGCTCTTCGTGAACCCCAGCAGTCTCCTGTGTTCACCCAGTGAAAGGGTCAGTCCCTCTTATACGATGAGGACTCTCAGCCAGAGTTTAAAAGGATATAAGTCAGGTTAAGGCCAGATCTATGGTTAGAAGGGGAGATGACAGAAATAAAGAAGCAACCCTCTAGAGAAGTCAACACTCTCAATGTTCTAACCCCCCTTGACGCCACAGCCTGCACTCCCACCAACTCCTTACTGAACAAAATGGCCACCCAGGTTCTGACCTTATATACCCTAGGTCCAGTTCACCAGAATGGGCCAGAAGGTTCTAGAGTCTCCCCAGTATAATGCTATGGCTCAGGTTCCTGAGGTAAAAAATGTGGCAGTTACAGGCCACCATTTTGTGTGTCTCTGTAGTTACCAGAGCACTTAGGCCTCAAAAAGCTATGGAATAAAGTAGCACCTAACCCCAAGGACATCACCAAAAATTCCAGTGGACTTAAAAATGACAAGGAGTAGGAGGCAAAAAGGGGACAAAATATATAAATAAAAGGAGGGACCACCCAAAGGGCTGACAGGTCTAACAGCCTGCATTGTTGTTTATTCACAATGTAGGTATATGCTGATCATCATCAGTTTAAATACACAATCACAAATTGTTCATAGTGCCCCTGGAAGGGAGGGAAGTGGTATAGTGCAAGGTAGTGTGGGTATAGGATAGTGACAATATAAAAACCTGCCAAATGGCCTCACTGTACTATGTATCAAAATCCAGACATAGGCAAAGAAAAAACCATTGGTTCAATAAGTCATTAGGTAAAGGTCATGCTCTACATATCACATTAAATGACTAAATCATGGGGTGAAGCTGAATAAACATAAAAGCTGTCGACGTTTCGAACCTTTAATAATTGCTGCCGTTAGTTGTAACCTTGCTTCGGGGTCTTCATCAGGACGGGGACGGGGCAGGCAACCTATTTGGTGAACAATAAATTTACATTTAGATTAAATAAGGTGCATAAGTCAAAATATCTATAAGAATGATTAAGCACACTAAAATGGTAGACAGACATACCAAAGGTTGCTCGTCTCCAAAATGGATGATGGGATTGAGAATACTTTCAAAGGAATTACTTCAGTTCCTACGAGTGGAAAAGATATTAATTAGGACCCTAACAGTGAAAATGCGTCCAACAATGGGAAATAATAAAAAGATGCACTTACATAAATGTGTGATGTAAGACAGCCCTCAAGTCTGGGGATAAAAGGAAGGGCGACACATCGTTAATCAAGGGAAGCTACCAGAATGGAAGAGTTATTCGACTGCATAGGAAAAATAAGACCAATAACTTACAAGGGTTGGAGCTGTTGGAGACACTTAAGGTCGGACAGAGTTCGGTGGTCCCATAGCGCGTTCTTGCGTCGTCTGGAATTTAAACGTCGAGAAGAGTAAGAAGGGATGTTAGGAAATCGTTAAATCGACCCAGGGAGGTATCGATAACAAAGAGGGCAGTGACATGATTGAGCAGGTCTTACCGGGAGCGGAGTGAATCAGTCTGAATAACGACTCGAGTTCAGTAATGGTGGTCGGTTGGTTCCTGTTAGGCAGGTAACCAAGGCAACCGGAGCACGTGACCTCTGACGGTACGTGTAGCTATGGAAGAAAGACTGAGGTCGTGGCTGTGAAATTGACAGTGGTGGATCAATACCAAATCGCCTGATTAAAGTTAGGGATACATACACAAAATCACCATTGTTCACATTAGTGAAAAAACAGTGAATTAAAGGTTTGTGTTGTAAATTCTTAATATGGGCCTATTGAAGTTGTTACTTGAATAGAAAATTATCCCTGGGCATTTATAAATAAACAGATACATGGAAACAATGTGTCATTGCATAAAGACTATATGAATACAGAAATATACTGAATGACATCTAGACAGCACACTGTGGCGTACCTGCCGTACGACGGTAAAGGCCACGTCAAACAAAAATGGTTGTAACTCCAAGATGTTAGTAAGACAACAGAGTGTCATTACGTGAAATGGGCAAAAAATCAGACATGAATATAAATACATATATGTCCATATATAATGAGAGTCATTAAAGATATCACATTACGGCGTACCTGTCGTATGACGGTAAAGGCCATGTCAAACAAGAACAGCATTACCATACTTCATGGATGTCAGTGACTGGGGGTCAAGGTACAGCTGGGATGGATATGTTGTTTGCCAAAGTGCATATTAATTCAGAGTAGCTAATTGGGAAAAGGAGCTATCATTTTCATTCAAGCCATTCTGAATGGAATCAAAATAAAGCATCCATGTCAACTCCTGTGTATTTAAGATCTTAGTAATATTACAACCGCGGGGTCCAATGGTTGCTTTCTCTAGAATCACCCATTTAACGATGTCAGGGGAATGTGGGGCAGATTTGAAATGTTCAACAAGTGGTGCACCCTGTACTTCGCATCAAATGCGACTTGTTTGCTGAAGGATCCTTACTTTGGCCTTCTGTTGAGTCTAGCCAATGTAGATCTGATTGCAAGGACACACTATCGCATAGATTATATTGGATGTGTTGCAGTTAGTGTGTGATTTTAATTGCAGTTTGTGTTGATTGTGTTCAAATTCCTTTGTTTGCACCGTGGTGCTAAAGGCCTTGCATTGTCCACATCTAAAATGGCCCAGATTGGGTGGAAGATTCCACATGGTTGTGATAGTTGGTTCCTCCTTCGGTTGTAAAAGGGATCTCACAACGTGGTCTCTGACACTCTTAGCTTTTCTGAAAGCATGTAGTGGTGTGTTCTCTTTCAAACATCATCTGAAATCAGTTTCCCGTGTTGGTTGACAATCCGCTTTATTTTGTTGCATTTGGTTGAAAATGTGGTAACACGCACAATTTTTTCTTGTTGCTGGTCTGTTCTATCCTTGGGAGTCAGTAGATGCTCACAGGGATAAAACCAGGCTCGCTTCCTAGCTCTTTAGACAAGTCTTCTCGGGTATCCACATTGTTGAAGACGGTTAGAGATATCTTCGGACTCCTCAATGTAGTGGTCCTTGTTGGAACAGTTCCTACGGATCCGTAGGAACTGCCCAAGGGGGAAGTTGTCTCGTAAGGCTCGGGGTGGTGGCTGTTATATTGCAGGAGTGTATCCTCCTCACTCTCAGACTGAGCTGGTGGCTGCCAAGTGGCATCCCGATCATCTGAAGCGGGGCTTGATGAAGAAGATGATGGACTAAGCCTCCTTTTCCTTGCCAGTGGTGTGGAAGACAATAGATCTTCTGAAACAGTGGTTTGCTCCACTTTCTTTGCAGGAAACTCGATTTCCTGAAAGGCCCCTACTTCAGAAGCAACAACTACTAATGTGGGCTGTTCTTACGGCTGGTGCTGTTCTTGCGGCTGCTGTTCTTACGGCTGCTGCTGTTGTTCTTGCGGCTGCTGCTGTTCTTGCGGCTGCTGCTGTTGTTGTTAAGGCTGCTGCTGTTGTTGTTGCGGCTGCTGCTGCACACTTATCTGCTGAGTTTCCGCCTGCGTTGATTGTGTACTACTTTGCGATAAAGACATTTTGTAAGATGGCTGGTCATTAGTAGACTGGCTACATCTGTGACACTCAAGGGCTTGGGCCTAAGTTGGTGGGGTTGGACCGCTGGTGAGGAGGTGCTGGTCCCAGCTTGGTGCCCAGAAAATGCTGCTGCAGGCGTACTCTTTTTGGTCCCCAAAAAAACGTTGGCCGGCACACCAGTTGTGGTTAGTGGCACTTCCTTTTTCTGTTCCTTCTTCTCCCCGGTGACTTTCTTGGTACTGGACATGGTATCTTTCTTTGGGGCCATCTTCAGATATCAGGCAGGACGCAGGTGCACAAGTGGTGTTTACACGTGGACGTAATGCACAGCAGTACTTCTGTCTGGCTGGCAGTACAACTGGTGATGTTGATGACACCTTCTCCTCTGGCTTTTTGTGCACCTATAAGTAAATAAGGCAGGAGAAGAATATAAGTGAAATGCTGCATTTGCTGTTGTGGTTTAGTTACTTACTACTGTACAACTACAAACAAACCAACAAAAGAAGATATAGTCTAGCCATTTCTGAGACTTTGTTAACAAGGGCTATGTTATACTACTGTGTACACACAACACTCTCAGGAAGGTAAGGAGAGAGAATAAGAACCACCAAAATACAAATGTAATGGAAGTGGGGTTGATCCTATTTGGCTTTAAACTATTTGAGCATCAAATCATTCATGGAGCTGCTGCTGGCAAAGGAGATGGATGGATCGAAGAAGTAAGCCAATAGGAAAACCATGCAGACCTATAAGGCAAAAGCAGGACACTAATAACTCCCACCACAAAAAAAGGCCACCAGCCACATGGACATTCACAAATCACAAGCAACAAGCAGGAGGCCTGGGAAACACAATGAACTGACAAAAGACCTAAAAAAACAACAAAGATGCATGCTAAAGCAGACTGCTCTGCCTTTTTCATGCAATAAAATACAAAAACGAAAATACACAGGCCAAAAAAAAGTCTGCAGTGGTCATGCATTGCACACAGACACACACCAGACACACAACAAAGGCATGTCTTTAAGACACCTAGCATCAGAAAGCCCACCCCAAAAAAACACATTTCCCAATTCAATCCAACGACATCCATGCCATAAATAATGTTTAAATTCAACAGACCACAAAGAAACACTTGATTATTGAAGCTGTGGCTACCTGCTCTGAGCCTACCGGGTGAAATCAGGCCTGTTGGCAGACAAGACCAGACAAGCTTGCAGGCCTACACTTCAAAATGGCCACCAGCCACATGGCCAGGCCCAAGAACAGAAACCCCACCCATAAAAAAGACATTTCCAAACTCAATCCAATATCATCCATGCCCTAAATGATGTTTAAATTCAATATACCACACAGAAACACTTGTTTAATGCAGCTGTGGCTACCTTCTCTGAGGCTACCGGATGAAAGCAGGCCAGTTGGCAGACAAGGCCAGACAAGCTTGGAGGCCTAGTCTTCAAAATGGCCACTAGCCACATGGCCAGGCCCAACAACAGAAAGCCCACCCCCAAAAACATACATTTCCCAACTCAATCCAATGCCATCCATGCCCTAAATGATGCCAAAGGAACAGTTGCTTCATCATGCACCCACCCATGAGGTCATGACTAGCTCTTGGCCTACTGTCTACTACCACCCACACATTTTTTTTTTAAAGGAATGATAGTTACCAAAATTAATTTGTAGTTGCAGCAACTGCAATGCCCCCAATCAAACAGACACAACAACCACTTACTTGTAAAATATCCAATTCAAAATCCTCAAATCCAATGGCAATAATGCAGCAGACAAAAAGAGTGATCTTTTCAGCTCAAAATCCAAAGGCAGAATGATCAGGAGATGGACAAAGCACTGGGAGGAGCCTGCTGGACAGGAACAGGAAGTTGGAGATTCTGTGGCACTTACTCCCTCTCCCCCCATTTTTAAAAAGGACTCCTTGCACAAAAAAGGACAACCAAATGTCTATCTGAGGAGTTTGTTTCTCCAAATCATCATTTGCAGAAGGTTTTATGCTGCTAGAGCTGATATTCTTCTCCAGATTGAACATTTTACATGTTGGAGTTCTCGAGCTTCACAAATCTTCCACCGGATGTTGATGGCGCGTTCAAAATGACATGTTTGCATTCTCTCGCTCCCTGTCACGTTGGATAAAACGTGTTCGTGTCCTCGCGCTCTCACTCATGGTGGAGAATGAAGTGTTTGAGATTTCATACTCTTGCGTTGCATGATCGCGAGACGAATGACGTGATCAGGGGCATGAACTTGCTCGAGATAGCGGAAATGGCTACCAACATCTCGCGGAGCACGCAACTGGATCGGGAAAACTTGTCAGCGAACACGGGGTTCAGGTAAGGCGATTGTGTGCGCAAGAATGTATTTTTAAAGCGCAAGCATGAAATAAATTTCCAGTACGCTGCGTATCGCAGAAATTCTGGCATTTTCGCACTCTCTGCAGAACGCGAAAATGCCAAATTATCGCAATTTCCGTGAGCGGAACGGAATTTGACGCCTACCCCTAATACTCATCCAATAATATATTTGAAAGTTAGGGACGGACCAGCCTCCCCGGTCTCTAGGTAAAGTCATTTATCTAAGCACCCTTCTTGGGCGCTGCCCAGCCCATAGAAACCATGAACCTCTGGAACCAAATCTTATTAATATCTAATGGAATAGCTCTAAAAAAATATAGAATTTTGGGAAGGAAAATCATTTTGATGACGTTACATCTCCCGATTAGGGTCAAGTGTAAACTATTCATTCTGCGGAGTCTGATTTAATATTTTGTAATAGTGGTTGAAGATTCAACTCTACAATAGCTTCAGGATTAGAGCTTATCTTGACACCTAAATACCTGGCATTAGACACAATGCGCTGGTCAGCAAGTACAACCTTATCATTAACAACTATTTGTGTTTTACTATCATTTAAATGATAGCTAGAAATCCTGCCGAATTGTGAAGCTAAAGTAACTATTTCCTCTGATGCCTGGTGAGGAGCAGCAGTTGTAATAGCTAAATCGTCTGCATAGCCTAAAATTCTAACGTCTCTCCCACGGGCATGAATGGGTTGGATTATTTGATTCTCCTGGATCATTCTAATTAAAGCATCAATATAAATAGCGAATAGCAAGGGAGAGCAAGGGCACCCTTGCCCAGTGCCTTGCCTTATATTAATCTCTCCCGACTGTGTTCCCATCAGAGCAATTTTAGCAATTGGGTCCTAGTACATACTTTGAATCGCACTTAGGAATCCATCCTCGATCCCATAATGCTTCATAGCTGCTCATAAAAAGGCCAGGAGAACCGATCAAATGCCTTTTCTGCATTTAATAAAATTAAGGCCATTGGGTCTCCTGTAGCCTTAGTGTAGTCAAACAGTGCTATTGTCCGACGTATATGATTAATAGTTTTCCGACAAGGGACGAAGCCATGTTGTTGAGGAGAAACCATTTTTTTGATGACTAACTGCAATCTATTTTTGAAGATTTTAGAATAAATCTTGATATCCTTATTTATCAGTGTGATGGGCCGGTACGCCCCCAGGTCTGTAGCCACTTTCCCTTTCTTTAAAAGTATAACAGTCTTTGCGTGCCTCCAGGACACAGGAGGTGAATCCCCACTCTGTACTGTACAAAACATTTTCAGAATGATTGGTGCCAACTGAGTATGGAAGATCTTATAAAATTTGCCTGGGAGGAAGTCCGGACCGACCGCTTTAGCAGATTGCAGTGAGTTTAGAGGATTAAGAATCTCTCCTAGATTAATCGGAGCATCCAGCATATCCCGATCTTCAGCACCCAAATGATCAAATTTAACCTCGTCGAGATATCTCTTGATTTCACCCTGCAACACAGAAAAGTCTCTGACATCTTCAGAATACAACTTCTGATAACATTTCTGTAAAGTAGCGAGAATTGCACCTGAGTCAGTAACTAAGCCAATATCGGGATCTCAAATACCCGTAATCTGGGTTTGTGCTTCTTTTTCCCTGATTCGCATGGCTAGCATGTGTCCCACCCTTTCATTGCTCTCGTACAGCTTAGTCCGCCAGGCTAAATATCTGCCCGCGGATTTAGCAAATGAGTTCTCCGTTATAGCCGATTTTACAGTTAAAAGCTCAGGTTGAGCCATTTCAATGTCCCCCCTCTGATATTACCTTGACCAGATTTAACTCAGCTCTCATCAGCACTTCATACAATTCCTTTAACTTGTCTCTCTCTTTCTTCTGGGCCTCCCATCAAAACTCCGTGGTCTCCCCCCTGATACCCACTTTCAGGGTGTCCCAGATATTCTGGATACTAGTACTCCCCAAGTTCTTATTAAAAAATCTGGTAATCCATATAGCCATATGTTCTATATATAAATTATCATTCAGCAGTGCCCTGTTGAAATTGTAGCTAACTACATGTTTCTGGAAATTAATATTCACTTCCAGTACCAGAGGGTTATGGTTGGGCATTACCCAGAGGGTGAATTTACTGCCCGGCACCAGACTTTGAGAAATAAAGAACTAATCCAATCTTGAATGTGATTTGTATGGTGGCAGAAAATAAGTGAAAACTGGATCTTTGATGCCCATATGTCTACCAGCCCGTGCATCTCCTTTAATTGACTAAGGGATCTAAAAACTTTTGGCTTGCGACCCTGATATTTGATTTCCAGGTGATTAGATATTGCACAACCAAGATTAGTATTGAAATCCCCACACAATATAACCAGCACTGGCCAGCCCAATAATGCTACTCTCAGCCAATTGTACAGTTCAGGGTCGTCTAATACCGGACCATAAACAGAGCAAAGTGTTTATGCTTTTGTCAATTGAGCATTGGGTAATTGCCCATCTGCCGTATTTATCAAAATGGAACGAGAAATGTTTGCCATACCCCGATGGGCATATTGCCACCCCCTTTGTCTTGACATCCATCTGCATAGACCATAAAATTAATTGGAACCCATCACACTGCATAATCTTACTTCTACTCGCTTCGATGTGCGTCACCTGGAGGCAGATAATACCTTCCTTCAGAATTTGAACATCTTTCTTTATCCTGCGTCGTTTAACAGGATCATTTAATCCGCAAATATTAACAGTGGCTATCCTAACACATCCCATTGTATGTAATACACACACCTAAGTAGCCAATGGCCCATAGCATCAAAAAGAAAACACATTTCTGAACACCCCAGAAAAAATACCTTGTCCTACCCCTGACTGGAAGAGAAAAACTCCCCTTGTTCTTTCCCTGAATGGAATCCACCTACCCCCCCCCCAGCCCTACCCACACCCCTTACTAAGGCAAGATGCCTCCTGCGTTAGTGTGCCCCCTGTTGCTCCTCCTGGCGTCCAGCCGGGCCTTTACAAATATCACCTGCTGCAACAGAAAGTTCCTAAAGAATATCAGGATTGCTCTGGATTTTGAATTGGGGCAAGGGTTGCTTTTTGACATTACTGGGAATCTATGCACATGCTGGATCTCAGCCTCCCAATTCCAGTGTGAAAGTTCTGGGAAAGCAGATTAGAAGAGTTTAAGCACAAAACCATGTATATCTCCACCTTCAACTTTCTCTTCAATGCCCAGTAGACGCAAGTTGTTCCATCGTTGTCTGTTTTCAGACTCCTCAAGCTTCCGCGAAATATCCATCATTCTGGCATCGTCAGCAGATGTTTTTTGCTCAGTGCTCTCCAGCCCAGCCTCCAATCCCACTACCCGTTCCTCCAGGGCTTTAGTTCTTGCTACTACCTCCGTACAGGCTTTAGTTGTCTTACAGATAGCGCCCTGGATTTTCTTAATCGCAAGTCACTCTCTTTTATGCTCCTGAAGAGCCTCGACTTGCATTGCCTTCAGAGTTGCATAGATTTGGGAGAGTTAAGGAACCGGCTTCTTTTTATTTTCAGAGACACAGAGATTTTCCTCCTGAAATCCAGGACCTGCGCCCCCCTCGGCCTCCTCAGCTCCCAGGTTGGTGGTGGAATAGTCCCATTTGAGATGAACGTTGGAATCAGAGTGCGGACTCTCATGCCGCGATCCGGTGTGCCTTTTCTTCCTAACACGATTTGCGGCCTGTCTGAGAGTATCAGCAGTCATGGTGGGGCTATCTGTGTCACTATCGTCACCAGAAGCATCTAAGTCTGTACTATCTGGTTCACTGTCAATATTTAGATCCGATTTTTCAGCCATTGAAAAAGAGTTCTCTCCATCCGGAGTACCAGGCACTGTATCCCACCATTCTAGTGGCTCACCAGGCACATTATTGGGATCAAAACTTTCGCCTGTACCCCCCTACAGTTCTCTCCTGTTCAGATACCCTAGTACCTCCTCAGCTTGAGTTTCCACTACTTCCGGGATATTAAACACACTGTCCGTTTCGTTTACACCTAGAGAGTCTTGTGTAGCAGACTCAATCAACTCAGATAACATTTTGCCAGATTTGCTGGAAACAGATTGACTAGCAACAACAATAGCAATAGCAGCCGGTGCTGTGGCAGAGACAGAGCCTGTGCTTCTTAGCTGGATTGGGGTTCTCTCTAACGGTAGCTTAGACTGGTAGCTCAGTTTACCACTTACTGGCTTTCAAGAAAATATCCCCGGGTTCATCGTGGTCTTTCGCCTTACTGCCCCGTCGAGAGGAGCCCGTTCGATGTTGGGAGTCCCGCCCTTCTCTGCCGCTGCCTTCTCCCTGTCTCCCTGCGTGGAGGTGGGGGCTGATTCGGGGTCTTTCGTGGTCGGCAGTTTCTTAGGCGCCACGCGCACTTTAGTGCTGGTTGCACCCTCCTTTGTAGTCACTCTACGAGGCGCCATCGCGTTCCGAGTGGCGTGCTCTTCCAAAGGCTTGCCGACAATATGTGCCGCCAAAGCCACAGCCACAGGTTCGCTCTGCGTCGTGGAACCCGGAGGTGAAGTTCCGTGAGATGCTGGCAGGTCTTGCTCAATCCTGGAGACAAAATCTTCAGGGGAAAGTATAATCCTGCGAGCTGCAGAGGGTACGGTTTAACAAGGCATTAGCTCTGTGAGTATCGTTCAGGGAGCACTGCGGTCGGGAAGCGACACCTGCACAGGTCACGCAGCCGCCATCTTGCCTGAATGACTCATTTCTAAAAGAATGCCTAAGAAAGTTCAGTGGACAGTCAGCTGTCAAATGGCATTGGATCACCTGAAGCAGGCCATGTGCACTGCACCAATTCTGCAAAGTCCTAACTACTCCAAAGAATTAATTGTCCAAACAGATGCATCTGAGTTGGGGGTAGGGGCTGTGCTGTCACAATTAAATGATGAAAATCAGGATCAGCCAGTAGCTTTTATTAGCAGAAGGCTGACCCCTAAGAGAAACGTTGGTCAGCTATTAAGAGGGAGGCCTTTGCTGTGGTCTGGGCTCTGAAGAAGCTGAGGCCAAACTTGTTTTTCACTCACTTCACATTTCAGACAGACCATAAGCCCCTCTTATGGCTAAAACAGATGAAGGGTGAAAATCCCAAACTGCTCAGGTGGTCCATTTCCCTACAGGGGATGGACTATACAGTGGAAGATAGACCTGGGAGTAACTATGCCAATGCAGATGGACTCTCCAGATATTTCCACTTAGAGCATGAAGACTCAACTGGTCAAGGTTAGTTTAATGTCCCTGAGTTGGGGGGGGGGTTGTGTAGGAGAGTAGGGTCTGCTTCCTATGGTTATCCCACTTTTTGCTGTGTTTCACTGACTTTTCGACTTTAGTCTGGCTGTGGCCCTGCTAATCAGGACCACAGCCTTGCTGTTCTCTCTCTAAATTGATTGCATGTACTTTAGGTACATATCGGATTGCTTACTGGGTTAACATTGTGAGCCACTAGTATATGGTACCCCAGAGGCCTACCAGGGCCTGATGCATGTATTATGCCACTCCTGGGAATCCTTCCAAAATGACACCACAGGTCTGCACTGGCAGCCTGGGTAAGGTGGTGTAAGCACCCCTTACTGGGATCTAGTATACCTATATCCCACATTTAAAACAGACACATATCAACCTCTAAGTCACTCCTAATGCAGGCCTTGACAATTCTGAAGGCAGAGTGCTTGGTTTTGTGTGACAGGGTGCCTTAGCATGAGCTGAGCCCCTCTGCCGCTTTCAGAATCCCTTCCTTATAGCTGTTCTGTGATATGGCCATACCATATACTCTTAAGTGCATTTTAATCCTTGCGGTTAATGCTAACTTCGGTTTGGCTTTATCAAAACATGTTGTGTTTGGTGTCAAACACTTTGGAATACTACCCCACGCCAGTTCTGGCAGGGCGGGTAGCATTCCACACTTCTAGAGGGAGAAGACATGTACACACAAACCTTCCCAGTAAGATTTAAAAGAGCCTCAGCATCACAAAATGGATGCTGCTGCCACAGACACATGTCTGACCTCCTGCTGTTGGACGAAACTCCGGCAGGTGAAGCCTGGACAATAGGTTTCCTGGTGCTAGCACCTCCCCAGACAGGCTTTGGTGTATTTGGGCAGGGTGGGTTGCATTTAGTGAATGCTTTTCAGACACTGCCTGGTGCACACAAGGTGAAACTGGACAAAGGGGAAGGGGTGTAACCGCCCCATCCCCAGGTCCTCCCATAGGTGGACCCTAGAGTTAGTACATCCCCTAAACTTAGTATAAGTATAGGAACACAGTCACTGAGACTTTAGATTACCCTGGACAAAACTGTGAAGACAAAATCCTGGACCTTCAACATTCCATATCAACTGGAAGATGGAAGAAATCTCCCTTGAGATCAAGGAGTAACCTCCCTGTTCAAACAGGCACCAAAGGGCATCTTGCCGGTCTGCATTATCGAGGCTCCTGCTGGATCCCAAAGTATCTGTGACACAGGACATGGACTTCCCGACATCTCTGAGGCCAACACGAGATCTCAGCAAAGCTGAGACCCGCAGCTGAGACAAGAGACATGTGACCAGAACTCTCGGACATCCTGCAAATTTGCAAGTGCACCAACTTCTCGAAGTTTCCTGAAGATGTGTATTGGTCTATTTGTTGCCCTTGCCCGAGCACCTTTTGCACCGAAACTGAAAGGCCTACACTCCCCGAGTGGGCCTGCTTCCTTCAATGCAGCTTGATCTCTATTCCGTTGGCTAGTGGGTGCCCACGAAGGACAATCCTTTGTTTCTTGAGCTTTTCTGGTTGGTCCAGATGTGCTCGGTTTCCCCTCCAAAAGGTGAGTCCCTCAGACCTAGCTAGTTTGCACTAAAGCCAATCTTTGCATCTTGCATGGGTTGCTGTTGCAAGGTTTGTTGGGTCCAATCCAGATTCCAACGCTGCAGCACTCGACATCCTTCATCGGACAGATGAAATCCAGCTCCTGGTCATCATTGACACCACCTGGTCCTCGTGGCTGAAGAGTCAAGCTTCACCTACTTCACTTGAAAGCACCCAACATAGGCTGGCATCTTCCTGTCGCCATCCTGGTAACTGGCTTGTGACCCAGACTCTGTCCCCTCTGCTTTCAGGTTCTTCAGATCTCTGATCCACCATTAGATCCACCTGGACACTTATCCTCTGATCGCCTGCAGCACTTCTTCAAAGCTCTCCATTGTAATCGACGAGGAAACCCGACACAAAAAGAGACCTATGCACCCTGCTTCCCTTGGTGAGGTAACACGAGCACTCTGGTGCTCCCGTCTGTCTTGACTCTCAAAGTGTCCTAGTCTAAAGGGGTTTCACTGCAGTCCACTCCAAATTGTCATTAAACTTTAAAACTGAAACTTAAACTTTCCTCATAGATGTCAATGGTGATTCGCGGTTGTGTTTAGACACTGCATGCGTCCCCCGTGAGTCTCATGCGTCCCCACATTGGGTGGTTCCTGGTATGCCCCAGCAGTTCTATAGGCCCTAGGTCTCACTTCTATCCCTCACGTGGTTCTTATACCACTATTTTAGTATATGGTTTGTGAGGCCCCCAGGGCAAAACTTATACTGTGCTATTTACTGTGTGCTATTTAAAGTTCTTGTATTGAACTTTTACCTCTAGCCTCATAAAGAGACTAGAGGGGTTGTGTTTAGAATAAATACATAGATATTTGATATATACCTTGTGTGGTGTACTTTCATTTGAATATTCAAGAGATTATAGACTGGTAAAACAAGCTTCTTTAAATTCCTTCAAGACTTAGCCTGAAGGCTGCTCTCCACAGCTACCACTAGGATAACTTTCTATAAGGTTGTCTTAAACTTACCATCAATAAGGGTCGTCACTTGTTTGGACTGGTGCAAGGTGCCCACTAGAATAGTGGACATCATATGGCCAGGCCAACTACTCACAGGGTTTTGGCACAGTGAATGGATTAGTACATGGTGCTGAATAGGTCACTAGAGGAGTGCAAGGGGAGTAACAGGGTGTTTGCTGGAGTGTATGGATACGGACTGGGGAATTAAAGGTTTGAAAGACAAGCGTGTAGGTGGTTAGAGGACTGCATGCGTACTGGAGAGGGGTTTGTAGCAGTCCATATGTTAAGGCATGGGTCACTGCATGAATACTTGGGTACTGACTGAATGATTAGAGTACTGCAAGGAGAGTGTCTGGGTGAATTTATAAATTGTTGTGTTTTGGCACAGTGAATGGATTAGTACATGGTGCTGAATGGGTCACTAGAGGAGTGCAAGGGGAGTGAGAGGGTGTTTGCTGGAGTGTATGGATACCCTCTGGGGAATTGAAGGTGTGAAAGACAAGTGTGTAGATGGTTAGAGGACTGCATGTGTATTGGAGAGGGGTTTGTAGCAGTCCATGTGTTAAGGCCTGGATCACTGCATGAGGACTTGGGTACTGACTGAATGATTAGAGTACTGCACGGAGAGTGCCTGAGGGAATTATTAAATGGTTGGGTTTCGACGCAGTTAATGGATTAGTACATGGTGCTGAATGGGTCACTAGAGGAGTGCAAGGGGAGTGACAGGGTGTTTGCTGGAGTGTATGGAAACTGACCGCGGAATTGAAGATGTGAAAGACAAGTGTGTAGGTGGTTAGAGGACTGCATGCATATTAGAGAGGGGTTTGTAGCAGTCCATGTGTTAAGGCCTGGGTCACTGCATGAGTACTTGGTACTGACTAAATGATTAGAGTAATGCAAGGAGAGTGTCTGGGTGAATTTATAACCGGTTGTGCTTTGGCACAGTGAATGGATTAGTACATGGTGCTGAATGGGTCACTAGAGGAGTGCAAGGGGAGTGACAGGATGTTTGCTGGAGTGTATGGATACTGACTGGGGAATTGAAGGTGTGAAAGACAAATGTGTAGTTAGTGGACTTAATGTGTATTGGAGAGGGGTTTGTAGCAGTCCATGTGTTAAGGCATGGATCACTACATGAGAACTTGGGTACTGACTGAATGATTAGAGTACTGCACGGAGAGTGCATGAGGGAATTATTAAGTGGTTGGGTTTCGGCGCAGTGAATTGATTAGTACATGGTGCTGAATGGGTCACTAGAGGAGTACAAGGGGAGTGAAAGGGTGTTTGCTGGAGTGTATGTATACTGACTGGGGAATTGAAGGTGTGAAAGACAAGTGTGTAGGTGGTTAGAGACCTGCATGCGTATTGGAGAGGGGTTTGTAGAAGTCCATGTGTTAAGGCCTGGGTCACTGCATGAGTACTTGGGTACTGACTGAATGATTAGAATACTGCAACGAGAGTGTCTGGGTGAATTTATAAATTGTTGTGTTTTGGCACAGTGAATGGATTAGTACATGGTGCTGAATGGGTCACTAGAGGAGTGCACGGGGAGTGAGAGGGTGTTTGCTGGAGGGTATGGATACCCTCTGGGGAATTGAAGGTGTGAAAGACAAGTGTGTAGATGGTTAGAGGACTGCATGTGTATTGGAGGGGGGTTTGTAGCAGTCCATGTGTTAAGGCCTGGATCACTACATGAGTACTTGGGTACTAACTGAATGATTAGAATACTGCAAGGAGAGTGCCCGGGTGAATTAGTAAATGGTTGGGTTTCGACGCAGTTAATGGATTAGTACATGGTGCTGAATAGATCACTAGAGTAGTGCAAGGGAAGTGACAGGTTGTTTGCTGGAGTGTATGGATACCCTCTGGGGAATTGAAGGTGTGAAAGACAAGTTTGTAGGTGGTTAGAGGACTGCATGTGTATTGGAGAGGGGTTTGTAGCAGTCCATGTGTTAAGGCCTGGGTCACTGCATGAGTACTTGGGTACTGACTGAAGGATTTAGTACATGGTGCTGAATGTGTCACTAGAGGAGTGCAAGGGAGTGACAAGATGTTTGCTGGAGTATATGGATACTGACTGGGGAATTGAAGGTGTGAAAGACAAGTGTGTAGGTGGTTAAAGGACTGCATGCGGATTGGATAACTGTTTGTAGCAGTCCATGTGTTAAGGCCTGGGTTAATGCATGAGTACTTGGGTACTGACTGAATGATTGGAGTACTGCAAGAGAGAGTGCCTGGGTTAATTTATAGACGGTTGAGTTTGGGTGCAGTGAATGGATTAGTACATGGTGGTGAATGGGTCACTAGAGTAGTGCAAGGGGATTTACAGGGTGTTTGCTGGAGAGTATGGATACTGACTTGGGAATTAAAGGTGTGAAAGACAAGTGTGTATGTGGTTAGAGGACTTCATGCTTATTGGAGAGGAGTTTTTAGCAGTCCATGTGTTGAGGCCTGGTTCACTGCATGAGTACTTGGGTACTGAATGAATTATTAGAATACTGCAAGGAGAGTGCCTGGGAGAATTTATAACTGGTTGTGTTTTGGTGCAGTGAATGGATTAGTACATGGTGCTGAATGTGTCACTTGAGGAGTGCAAGGGGAGTGACAGGATGTTTGCTGGAGTATAGGGATACTGACTGGGGAATTGAAGGTGTGAAAGACAAGTGTGTAGGTGGTTAGAGGACTGCATGCGTATTGGAGAGGGGTTCGTAGCAGTCTATGTGCTAATGGCTGGGTCACTGCATCAGTACTTGTGTACTGACTGAATGATTAGAGTACTGTAAGGAGAGTGCCTTGGTGAATTTTTAAGTGGTTGGGTTTTGGCGCGGTCAATGGATTAGTTCATGGTGTTGAATGGGTCACTACAGGAGTGAAAGGGGAGAAGGTTTCAAGCAGTTATGTGTCAGGAAAGAGATGAAGTAATCACATGCTTCTGTCATAATGATTGCACGAGAGAACATCAGACTCACAGTGTGATTCTAGACAATTAAGACTATTCCCTGGACTTTAGCAGAAGACACGCACTAGTCTGGAAGAGGGTAGGTGACTGCATGCATTCCACACATTTCAGAACAGCACTTCTAGTGTCAATGCCTAAATCATTCTGCAAATCCACAAGCAGTGACTAGGTTCTAATACTACTGAAACTTGACAACATGATAGGTTTTTAAGCACTTATGTGTCAGCAAAGACATGAAGTAACCACATGCTTCTGTCAGAATGGTTGCACAGATGCACAAAGACTCACAGTGTGATTCGAAACAAGCAAGACTATTCCCTGGACTTTAGCAGAAGAGACACACTAGTCTGTAAGGGGTTAGGTGACTGCATACATTCTACGCATTTCGCAACGGCACTGTTAGTGGCAATTCTTGAATCATTCTGCAAATACATAAGCAGTGACTGGGTTCTAATACTACTGAAACATGAGAACAGTATAGTTTTTTAAGCACTTATGTGTCAGCAAAGACATGAAATTACCACTTGCTTCTGTCAGAATGATTGCATAGATGCACACATACTCACAGTGTGATTCTAGACAAGGTAGACTATTCCCTGGACTTTAGCAGAAGAGACACACTTGTCTGTAAGGGGTTAGGTGACTGCATACATTCTACACATTTCACAACAGCACTGCTAGTGTCAATGCCTGAATCATTCTGCGAATCCATAAGCAGTAGCTGGGTTCTACTACTACTGAAACTTGACAACAGGATAGGTTTTTAAGCACTCATGTGTCAGCAAAGATATGAAGTAACCACATGCATCTGTCACAATGGTTGCACAAATGCACACAGACTCACAGTGTGATTCTAGACAAGCAAGACTATTCCCGGTACTTTAGCAGGAGAAACTCACTGGTCTGAAAGGGGTAAGGTGGTTGCATACATTCTACACATTTCACTACAGCACTGCTAGTGTTAATGCCTGACTCATTCTGCGAATGCGTAAGCAATGACTGGGTCCTAATACTACTAAAGCTTGACAACAGGATAGGTGCATCTGTCACAATGTTTGCACAAGTGCACACAGACTCACTGTGTGATTCTAGGCAAGCAAGACTATAACCTGGACTTTAGCAAGAGAAACTCAGTTGTCTAATTAAAAAGAAAGGCACCACATACAACACCTCACAAATTAATAACTCACCTTTCAAATTGATTTGTATATTAAGAATTATCTGAATCAGACATCAGATTTTCTTATTCACACAATGTTTTAGTGCACATCTCTTAACAAAACCAAAAAATGGCACACTTTTCCTCTCATTCTGCACACATATCCACGTAAATATTGAATCACATTGCGTGCCACATTAATTTAAAAGCTAACATACATTTCTATTGGTTACATATTTCAACCCTTTCTAATTGAGATAACTTTCAACCCTGCACCTATTCTGCTTAAGGCCTGTTACCATAGTAACAGTTCATGGAACACTCAACTGAACACATAGGTCACAAGGTCAGCACACTACGTTGCAAATTCAAACAGCAAGTGTGCTTGACTTTTCAAAATATCAGTTAATCCTATCTAATGTTCCTTTCAAACAGTATTTACTAACCAATAAGAAACATGCTTTTAAAACACAGAAATAGGCACCCTATTTTTCAGTCTATAATGTTCTCAAACAGCCAATCATTTCTCTTCTTTTTTTAAAGCAGCATCTTATCCACCATTCCATTTCACATACAGACATCTTCTGAGTGCATCCAAACCTCCCTTTAAGATGCTTAGAGTGTGGATTGTGGGACACAGCTATATTTTCTGGGGCAAAAGGTATGCTGAAATCAGAGGTGCAGACAAAGATTTAACTTTGCAAAATGTAGACATTAAAGGATTGGACAGAGAGGATTAAAATGGCACCAATTGATGCAATTGGTTAAATCCTTTTTGCATCTCCAACACCCTGACCTCATAATTGTGCACTGAGATGTCAATGACCTAGGAACTTTGACTGCCGTAGGTCTGGAAATGTTTATGAAGGACACCTTTGGAGAATTGATGTCACTTTTCCCCAAACTGCCTTTGTCTAGTCCAACATATGCCAAAGACACAAATGGAACTGGTCCAAACAATTTTGTCCACAGATTGAGAAAGCTAAGAAACATGTCAATAAAGCTGTTTCTGCTTATCTCAGAGATTATAGGATGGGGTACATTTACAACAACAATCTGTGTTTTAATATGGATGGCATCTATAGGAGAGATGGTGTACATTTTACAAATGAGGGTGACAGAGTCTTTCTCAACAACTTTAGACTCTGCATAGGTACTTACTTGTAGGTACCAAAATCTCTGAATAAACAAAAGGGCTCTTTTTAGAGCCACCCAAGATCTAAACATATAAACTTGATGTATATTTAAAAAATATTTTTTTTGTTTTTTTTGGAGTTGTGCACACAACGCATTCACACCAGGGGGCCACACTGGGAGTCGCACACCCAATGCGTTCACACCGGGAGGCCATGCTGGGAGTCGCGCACCTAACACGTTCACACTTGGGGGCCATGCTGAGAGCACACCAGGGGGCCGCGCTGTGAGTTACGCCCCCAATGCGTTCACATCAGGGGGCCACGCTGAGCGCCGTGCTGGAGTCGCAGCTCCAAATTCTTATGTACATTTTTTTTAGCTCCTACCACTAATTTATATTCTCCCCGGGGACCCAATCTCCGGGGGCCTATATACAACATCGGGGACAGTGGAGGGAGCCCCAATGCCCCCACGGTCCCGCCAGCTCCCCGCATCCATCGGAAGCCGGCATTGCTTCTCCACATGGGGAGCTGCTAACATGCAGCTCTCCGAGTGGAAAAGCAATTTGGTTTGTATTTTGGAAGAGAGCAGGTTTCCCTGCTCTCTCTTCCAAAATCCAAACCAAATTTGCTATGACAAGGCGGAAGCCACGAGGCTCCCGCCCTGCCATAGCAAACAGCAGCCGGCCCTGGGGGTTGGTGTCCCCAGGGCCATCATTGGGGGAAAATTCGGTTCAGCAGTTCGGGCTGTATCCGTGTGTAAAATTTCCTATTTAAAAGTGCATTGAGAAAACATGCTTTGGGTCCCCCCTTTGTTCTCAGCCCCCGCTTGCTGAATCATCCCAAAACTTTTAAGATAGGAGCGGACCGGAGCAGGCCATAGGTTTTGCAAATTTTGCGAAGATTGGTCAACCGGCGCCAAAGTTATTAGGAATAGAAGGTTGCGATTTTTCCATGGAAAATGGTCTTAACTATAACTACCTACTGGCGACCGCCAGTAGGTAGTAATATATATATATATATATATATATATATATATATATATATATATATATATATATATATATATATATATATATATATATATATATATATATATATATATATATATATATATATATATAAATATTTTGCTCTAAAAACTGTCAAAGATGCTATAATTTCTAAAGGCAATGCTGATAGCAGCTCAGACGGACATCAAACGGATTATACCAGCACCTTAACTGCCTCGGATGCACACGTTTTCCTGGATATTCATGACTTAACCCCTTCGGCGCGGCGCAAATTTTCGTGCTGTGCTGAAGGTTCTATTGGGCCAACGGACTCATGACGGAACGGTTCCGTCATAAGCACATGCCAACCGACGCTCATGACGGAATCCTTCCATCATGAGCACCGAAGGGGTTAAATAACACCCCCAATTTACAAACATCAGAAACTGATCCAAATCTAGCGACTCCAATCAGATTAAGAAAAATTGATATACACCAAAAAGGAGCGAGTCTAAGTTCATTTAAAAGTAAATGTAGCTTTATATCACTCATGCCGAAAGATTCTATTGACATTTTCCTTGACTGTGTAACAAACAAATTCAAGAAGTTATATAAAAGTACCAAAGGCAAAAAGATAAAGAAAATTTTAAACACAAAGCGTGAATACGTGAAATTAATGAAGAAATTAGGAGACAACCATGAGATCGTAATTAAAAACTCGGACAAGGGGGGCAATTTGCTAATTTGGCCAAAGGCGGATTATATACAAGAGGCTAACAGACAATTAAATGACAAAATCTGTCATGAAAAATCATCGCAAAAGGAATATGCAAATACCAAAGGAACTTTACACAATATGTTGGGACAGTGGCACAGAGAGGATTTGATCTCTTTTGAAGAGTTTACATTTATGCATGTTGAATTTCCTGTCCTACCGACTTTGTTTTGATCCCCAAAAAACACAAAGCTGTTAGCCCCGTACCAGGAAGACCCATTATATATGCTATTAAAAGCATGGGAGAAAAAGCATGAGAATATATTGATTATTTCTTGCAGGATATAGTGAAGCATTTACCTAGTTTTGTAAAAGATACCAGTGATATCTTGGTTAAAATCCAAAACCTGATATGGAACCCGAAAATGTTGCTAATAACGCTAGATGTAGAGTCTCTCTACACTAGCATTGATCACACACAAGGATTGGCAGCAGTTAAACACTTTCTGGAGAAAAGACCTATAGAGTACTATGAACATAATAAGGTAATTTTATGCCTCATTGAATGGTGCCTCCAAAATAATATCTTCCTTCTTGGAAAGGATGTGTTTAAACAGTTGAGAGGAGTAGCAATGGGGGCCTGTTTCTACCCCAGCTATGCGTGTTTACACGTCGGCTGGTGTGAGGAACAGGTCCTCGCTACTCAACACAAAACTTGGATGGATGAAAACATCAAATGCTACCTAAGATATATAGATGACTTTTTCATCTCATGGGCTGGCAATAAAGATCAAGCACTCAAGTTTGTAAATTATATAAACACTAATTCCTTAAACCTGAATTTCACTGCTCATATTCATGAAACCAAAATGCAATTTTTAGATGTGGAGATATACATTAACAATTCTTGTATCCAAACAATATTACATAGGAAATCGACTACGGGAAATGCAACCCTTCATGCAATGAGTATGCAACCGAAGCGTTTAATATCTAGCATCCCGTATGGCGAGATCCTTAGACTAAAGAGAATATGTAGCTCCACAACGGATTTTGATCTCTGCATTAAGGAGATGGTCACACTTTTTAAGGCACGTGGATACACTGACACAGTATAAAAACAAGCAATAGATAAAGCAAAACTTAGAACCAAAGAAAGCCTGTTTAAATGTAATGATCCTATGGATACTGAGATTGGAATTCAGGAAACATCTGTTGACCATACTCATATCAAAGACTGTCTTCGACTGATAACTACTTTCAGTAGGGAAGACAGACAACTGAAAGCCATAATAAAGAAAAATTGGCCCATTATATTAAGTGACAATATCCTCAGTTCCAGACTTCCACAGACCCCAACTGTTACTTTAAGACGAGCCAAGAATATGTGCACTGTCTTGGACAAGGCGGCCCCCGAATTAAAACATAATATTTCTTGGCTTCAACCGGGAAAGGATTTCCGTAATTGTTCCAGTTGTCGAGCCTGTAAATGTGGGCTAAATGCCACTCATTATCTAACTCCTTTCTGCACAGAAAAAACACTGATTACCGGCAGGTTTAATTGCAAAACTGAATACGCTGTATATGTCCTGACCTGCACCTGCGGCTAAA